>NC_134835.1:22176581-22480609 GCF_004210375.1 Tachypleus tridentatus
CCTGTTATTATAGGCGTGGCGAAAGTAGTTGGACAAGCGTCAATGCCTGTCTTAATCTTGCTTGTTATATATATATATATCTTCAAATCATAGACAGAAAGAAACTGTAAATAACAAAAAAATACCGCAACTCCCACATATCTTAATACAGGAAGTGAGGGTATATGTTCCTGGTTTTATTTTACGTCGATGACAAGAAAGTCTTGTCTAACACCAGCTGTAACCATGTTATCAGCAATCTGGACTTCAAGTGAAAGTTTTAGAATCATTGTGGTGGTTATTTTTAAAAAATCGCCATTATAAGTTATCACCAAAATAGCAGCATAAGAAAGTTCCATTGTTACTATAGTGATATTATGATTAGACGAAAGATGTATCGTGTAGGTTATTACAACCATTAAGCTGCACGAATTGTTAGCGGTTACTGTGTTGTTACTATAGCGATATTATGATTAGACGAAGACGTCTGATATGGGTTATCAAAGGTGTACGTATATGTTAGCGGTATACGGATAAAAATTAATATTATTAGTGAAATACATATTATAATTAATAAAGGTATTAGTCACATACGAACAACGAATGAATTATGAGGAATATAGGTTAGTTATTAAAATTACATACAATATAAAAACGGCCCAGAGTACCAGACAGGTGGCTAAATGTAAATTATGTAGGATATTAATATCTCATATTAAAACGTATATGTGAAAATGGAATTTTCTAGACAATTGACCATGCATTATCTTGGGTTGCCCGTAATAAGATGAAGATATTTTTAAAAATCGGTATGTATAATGTGGTACCGCGCCCTCTAGCTGCCACACCCCTTAACAAATGTTTGTTTTATCTCCAATCTATTAATATGAATTAATATTAATAAACACAAGGTCGTGTGTATAAATTGACATCTCTATGATTTTGTTTCAAGTTAGGTTTTTTTTTCTCTGTTTCAACACATTTTTGTTATTTATATTTTTGAAAATATTGAATTAGAAAGTGTAATTACTTCAACCTAACTTCTGTTTCCGTAGTAAATAAACATTCACTGACAAGAAGCTGAAACTAACATGAAGTTATTCCATTGAATATTGTGTTACAAAGTTTCAATAACTGTTATTGACTATTGTGTCATACGGTTTCAACGAATATTATTTCCGACTACAAAACTCGTTTTGAAACGGAGTAATATTTCTAACAGAAATTTCATGATTACTCACCTTCATCTAACAGAATCATTTCTGGTGTTACATGTGTTTTAAACTACCATGTACTTTTGACAGCGAACTTATATGCTATAAAACCGGGTTGGCTTTAAGCTGATGAATCCGGTTGTGCAATTAGGCCTGATGATAACCAAAATTAAACCTTCACATTTTATTTGTCCACCAATATGTACTTGCAGCTAAGAATGATGTAAAACTTATCCTAGCGTCGTAGTTGAACTTCTAAGTATTGTATTAATATTAACTTCAATCTTGTAAAATAACTAAGACAGAGAGTCATTGTGACTTTTATCTACCTATCTGTCACTGTTCTCTATTTATGTAGGTGGGACCAGAGTACGAGACAGTTTATTCAACCATCTTACACGACGATGGGTTGGAAGTGTCTTGTCTCAGCTTACGTTTTTTGATAAGACACGACCACTTTACCAATGGAAACATGAGGCTAAAGTGTGAAGCCAGCATACCTCGCGTGCGATACACAATGAGTGACGAGACGTTAGTTTTCAGCGAACTGCAGCATGTGTCGGGACTACACATCTCGAGAAAATCTGAGTAAAGGTAGGAACCTAATATCAGAGAACATTTTGATCAAGGAAACACTGGTTATGGTGTTTAAAAGCATGGTTAGTAGTGTTGTGGCAGGTATTATGGTCAGCAGTGGTGTGCCATCCGTTATGGTTAGTAGTGCTGTGGCAGGCATTATGGTCAGCAGTGGCGTAGCATCCGTTATGGCTGGCAGTGCTTGTGGCAGGTATTATGGTCCGCAGTGGCGCAGCATCCGTTCATGGTTAGCAGTGTTGTGGCAGGCATTATGGTCAGCAGTGGCGCAGCAACCGTTATGGTTAGCAGTGTTGTGGCAGGCACATGGTCAGTCGTGGCGTAGCATCCGTCATGATCAGCAGTGTTGTGGCAGGCATTATGGTCAGCAACGGCATAGCATCCGTCATGGTTAGCAGCGTCAGGCAGGCATCATGGTCGCAGCGGCGCAGCAACCCTCATGGTCGGCGGCGCCTGTGGCAGGCATCATGCATCAGCAGCGGCGCAGCATCTGTCATAGCTGGCAGCGCTGCGGGCAGGCATCATGCATCAGCAGTGGCGCAGCATCCGTCATGGTCAGCAGCGTCTGTGGCAGGCATCATGGTCAGCAGCGGCGCAGCAACCGTCATGGTTAGCAGCGTCAGGCAGGCATTATGCATTCCAGCAGCGGCGCAGCATCCGTCATGGTTAGCAGCGTCGGTGGCAGGCATTATGGTCAGCAGTGGCGCAGCATCCGTCATGGCTGGCATACATGTTGGTTACAGGCATTATGCATCAGCAGCGGCGTAGCATCCGTTCATGGTCAGCAGCGTCAGGTGGCAGGCATCATGGTCAGCAGCGGCGCAGCATCCGTCATGGCTGGCAGCGTCAGTGGCAGGCACATGGTCAGCAGCGGCGCAGCATCCGATACGATCAGCAGCGCTTGTGGCAGGCACATGGCATTCAGCAACCGGCGCAGCATCCGTCATGGTTAGCAGCGCGTCGGTGGCAGGCACATGCAATCAGCAGCGGCGCAGCATCCGTCATGACTGGCAGCGCTTGGTGGCAGGCATTATGGTCCGCACCGGCGCAGCATCCGTCATGGTCAGCAGCGTGGCAGGCAGGCATTTACATCCGCAGCGGCGCAGCATCTGTCATAGCTGGCAGTGCGGTGGCAGGCATCATATCCAGCAGCGGCGCAGCATCCGTCATGGTCAGCAGCGTCGGTGGCAGGCACATGCATCCAGCAGCGGCGCAGCATCCGTCATGGTCAGCAGCGTGGCAGGCACTATGGCATCCGCAGCGGCGCAGCATCCGTTTTCATCATGGCAGCGTTGGTGGCAGGCATAATATGCATCCAGCACCGGCGCAGCATCCGTTATGGTCTGGCACTGGTGCGACAGGCATTGGCGGTCAGCAGCGGCGCAGCATCCGTTTATGGTCAGCAGTGCTGGTGGCAGGCATCATGGTCAGCAGCGGCGCAGCATCCGTCATGGTCTGGCAGCGCGGATGCGGCAGGCATTATGCACCGCAGCGGCGCAGCATCCGATTACGACTGGCAGCGCTGCGGCAGGCATTATATCCAGCACTGGCGCAGCAACCCATCATGGTTAGCAGCGCTGCAGGCAGGCATCATGGTCCGCAGCGGCGCGGCATCCGTCATGACTGGCAGCGCTGCGGCAGGCATATCCGCAGCGGCGCAGCATCCGTTATGACTAGCAGCGCTGTGGCAGGCATCATGCATTCCGCAGCGGCGCAGCAACCGTCATGGTCATAGCGTCGCGATGAGCAGGCATCGCTATCAGCAGCGGCGCAGCATCCGTCATGGTCGGCAGCGTCATGATGGCAGGCATCATATCCGCAACCGGCGTAGCATCCGTTTACGGTCACCAGAGCCGGTGGCAGGCACATGCATGCAGCGGCGCAGCATCTTTTCATAGCTGGCAGCGTCATGGCAGGCACATGCATCAGCAGCGGCGCAGCATCCGTCATGGTTAGCAGCGCTCGGGCAGGCACTGGCATCCGCAGTGGCGCAGCATCCGTCATGGTCAGGCAGCGTGAGGCAGGCAATATGGTCAGCAGCGGCGCAGCATCCGATTACGACTGGCAGCGTCAGGCAGGCATTACATGGTCAGCAGCGGCGCAGCAACCCGTCATGGTTAGCAGCAGCGTCATGGGCAGGCACATTACGGTCAGCAGCGGCGCAGCATCCGTCATGGTCAGGCAGCGCTCGCGTGGCAGGCATCATGCATCAGCAGCGGCGCAGCATCCGTCATGACTGGCAGCGTCGCGGCAGGCATTATCCGCAGCAGCAGCAATCCGTCATGGTTAGCAGCGTGTCAGGCAGGCAATACATCCGCAGCGGCGCAGCATCCGTCATGGTCAGCAGCGTCGGTGGCAGGCATTATGTCCCGCAGTGGCGCAGCATCCGTCATGGTCAGCAGCGTCATGGCAGGCACTGCATGGCACATCATAATCAGCAGCGGCGCAGCATCCGTCATGGTCAGCAGCGTCGGTGGCAGGCACATCCGCAGCGGCGCAGCATCCGTCATGCGTTAGCAGCGTCGGTGGCAGGCATATACGATCAGCAGCCCTGCGATAGGCACCGCCCGCAGCGGCGCAGCACCAGTCATGCACCAGCAGCGTCAGGTGACAGGCACATCAATCGCAGCAGCGGCGCAGCATCCGTCATGGTCGGCAGCGTTGCGGCAGGCATCATGGTCCAGCAGCGGCGCGGCAATCAGTCATGGTTAGCAGCGTCAGATTGGCATTACGCATCAGCAGCGGCGCAGCATCCGTCATGGTCAGCAGCGTCATGGCAGGCATCATTAATCAGCAGCGGCGCAGCATCCGTCATGGTCGGCAGCGTCAGTGACAGGCATCATGGTCCAGCAGCGGCGTAGCATCCGTTATGACTGGCAGCGTTGGCAGGCACATGGCCCGCAGCGGCGCAGCAACCCGTCATGGTTGGCAGCAGCGTTGGCAGGCATCATGGCCGCAGTGGCGTGGCATCCGTCATGACTGGCAGCGTCGGCGGCAGGCACATGCATCCGCAGCGGCGCAGCAACCGTCATGGTTGGCGGCGCTGCGGGCAGGCATTACATGATCAGCAGTGGCGCAGCATCCGTCATGGTTAGCAGTGTCGGTGGCAGGCATTATTATCAGCGGCGGTGCAGCAACCGTCATGGTTTGAGCAGCGTCGTGGCAGGCACATATCAGCAGCGGCGCAGCATCCGTCATGGTTAGCAGCGTTGGTGGCAGGCATTATGCATCAGCAACGGCGCAGCATCCGTCATGGTCAGCAGTGCTCAGTGACAGGCACATCCGCCCGCAGCGGCGTTGCAAACCGTCATGGCTGGCAGCGTCAGTGACAGGCACATGGTCCAGCAGCGGCGTGGCATCCGGTTATGGTTAGCAGCGTCGGTGGCAGGCACATGCATCCGCAGCGGCGCTCAAACCGTCATGGTTAGCAGCGTCAGCGGCAGGCATTGCATCAGCAGTCAGTGCGGCATCCGTTATGGTCAGCAGTGTCAGCGATTGCAGGCATCATGCATCAGCAGCGGTGCGGCATCCGTCATGGTTAGCAGCGGTCATGGCAGGCACATACCGCAGCGGCGCAGCATCCCCATGGTCAGGCAGCGCGGTGGCAGGCATTACATCAGCAGCGGCGCAGCATCCGTCATGGTCGGCAGCGGTACTGCGACAGGCATCATGACCAGCAGCGGCGCAGCATCCGTCATGGTTAGCAGCGTCTGTGGCAGGCATTACGCATCCGCAGCAGTGGCGCAGCATCCGTCATGCGTCATGGCAGCGTCTGCAGGCATTATGCACATATGCAGCAGCGGCGTAGCATCCGATACGACTGGCAGCGCTTGTGGCAGGCACATTACGTACCGCAGTGGCGCAGCAACCGTTCATGGTCAGCGGCGCTGGTGGCAGGCATTCATGCATCAGCAGCGGCGCAGCATCCGTTTACCGGCAGAGCCTGTGACAGGCACATGCATCAGCAGCGGCGTAGCATCCGTTACGCGGAGCAATGGCAGCGTTTGCGGCAGGCATTATGGTCAGCAGTGGCGCAGCAACCGTCATGGCTTACTTGGCGGCGTTGCGGCAGGCATCATGCTATCAGCAGCGGCGCAGCATCCGTCATGGTCAGCAGTGCTGCGGCAGGCACGCATCAGCGGCGGCGCAGCATCCGTCACGGTTAGCAGCGTCGCGGCAGGCACATCGTCAGTGATGGCGTACAGCGTCCACATGGCAGTGCGTTACGACAGGCACAGTGCACCGCAGTGGCGCGGCATCCGTCGCTGGTTAGGCAGCGTTGTGGCAGGCACATGCATCGCAGCGGCGTTGCAACCGTCATGGTTAGCAGCAGTTGTGGCAGGCATATCATATCCGCAGCGGCGTGGCATCCGTCATGGTAGGCAGCGTTTGCAGGCACATGGTTAACGGCAGCAGCGTCAGACATGGCACATCCGCCCGCAGCGGCGCAGCATCCGTCATGACTGGCAGCGTTGCGGCAGGCACATGGTCCGCAGCGGCGTAGCAACCGTCACGGCTGGGGCAGCGTCGGTGGCAGGCACATACCCAGCAGCGGTGCAGCATCCGTCATGACTGGCAGAAGTCTGTGACAGGCATTGGCATCCAGCAGCGGCGCAGCATCCGTCATGGTCAGCAGCGTCGGCAGGCATTATGCATCAGCAGCGGCGCAGCATCCGTCATGGTTGGCAGCAGTGTGGCAGGCATCATGGTCGCAGCAGCGGCAGCGTCCGTCATGGCTGGCACGCTGTGGCAGGCATTCATCAGCAGCGGCGCAGCATCCGTCATGGTTAGCAGGGTCATGGCAGGCATTACGGACCCAGCAGCGGCGCAGCATCCGTTACGATCATGGCGTTGGCAGGCATATTACATCAGCAGCGGCGCAGCATCCGTCATGATCGCAGCGTCCTGGCAGGCACATGGCATTCCGCAGCGGCGCAGCAACCCGTCATGGTTTCAGCAGCGTTGTGGCAGGCGTTACATTCAGCAGTGGCGCGGCATCCGTCATGGTTAGCAGCGGTTGCGGCAGGTCTTACATTCCGCAGCGGCGCAGCATCCGTTATGGCTGGCAGCGTCAGGCAGGTATCATGCATCAGCAGCGGCGCAGCATCCGTTCATGGTTAGCAGCAGCTCGGTGGCAGGCATTACGCATCAGCAGCGGCGCAGCATCCGTCATGGTTGGCTGGCTGCGGCAGGCATCATAATCAGCAACCGGCGCAGCATCCGTCATGGTTAGCAGCGCTTGCGGCAGGCACATCATGCATCAGCAGCGGCGCAGCATCTGGTTTCATAGCCTGGCAGCGCCGGTGGCAGGCATCATGGTATCGCAGCGGCGCAGCATCCGTTTCATGGTCAGCAGCTGCTGTGGCAGGCATATATGGTCCAGCAGCGGCGCAGCATCCGTCATGGTCAGCAGCGTACAGGTGGCAGGCACATGCATCCAGCAGCGGCGCAGCATCCGTCATGGCTCGGCAGTGTCGCGTGGCAGGCATTATGCATCCAGCAACCGGCGCAGCATCCGTCATGGTCGGTACTGTTTGCGATTAGGCACTACGCATCAGCAGCGGCGCAGCATCCGTTCATGGTTAGCAGCGTCAGCGGCAGGCAATTACGGATCGCAGCGGCGCAGCATCCGTTTGCTGCATTGGCAGTGTCAGTGATTGCGGCATTGCATTCCCACGCAGCGGCGCAGCATCCGATACGACTGGCAGCGTTGTGGCAGGCACATGGTCCAGCAGCGGCGCAGCAACCCATCATGGTCAGCAGCGCTGGTGGCAGGCATCATGGTCAGCAGCGGTGGCATCCGTTACATGACTGGCGCGTGCAGGTACATGGCGTCAGCAGCGGCGTGCAGCATCCGTCATGATTCAGCAGCAGCCCAGCGGCAGGCATTCATGGTCCGCAGCGGCGCAGCATCCGTCATGGTCTGGCAGCGCTCGGACAGGCACATGGTCAGCAGCGGCGCAGCATCCGTCATGGTTGCAGCGCTCAGTGCAGGCACTGGCTATTATCGCAGTGGCGTAGCATCCGTCATGGCGTTGGCAGCGCGGCGGATTGCATGACTGGCATTGCCGGTAATATCGCCAGCACCGGCGCAGCATCCGTTGGCTGTCACCAGATTGCGGCAGGCATTACGATCAGCAGTGGCGCAGCATCTAATTCATAGCTGGCAGCGCTTGCAGGCAGGCATCATATCAGCGGCGGCGCAGCATCCGTTGGCGGTTAGCAGCGTCAGGCGGCAGGCATCATTCAGTCAGCAGCGGCGTAGCATCCGTTTACGGTTAGCATGGCGTGGTACGCATGGCGCATCCGCAGCGGCGGCGTAGCATCCCTCATGGTCAGCAGTGTCGGTGGCGGCAGGCAATATGCACCGCAGCAGCGGCGCAGCATCCGTTATGGCTGGCAGTACTGCTGCGATAGGCACATGGTCAGCAACGGTGCAGCATCCGTCATGGTTAGGCAGTGTTGCGGCAGGCAGGCATCATTGGCAGCAGCGGCGCAGCATCCGTCATTGGTACTGGCAGCGCCCGGTGACAGGCACATGCATCCGCAGCGGCGCAGCATCCGATACGATGGCAGCGGCTGGGCAGGCATCATTAATACCGCAGCGGCGCAGCAACCGTCATGGTCAGCAGCAGGCTGCGGCAGGTACAATCGCAGGTACATCGTAACAGGCGCAGCATCCCGTTGTCATGGCAGTGCGGTGTGCAGGCATCATGCACCAGCAGCGGCGCAGCATCCGTCATGACTGGCAGCGTTGCGGCAGGCACATGTCCAGCAGCGGCGCAGCAACCGTCATGGTTGGCAGCGTCGCGGCAGGCACGTGGTCAGCAGCGGCGCAGCATCCGTTATGGTTAGCAGCGCTGTGGCAGGCATCATGGCATCCAGCAGCGGCGCAGCATCCGTCATGGTGGTTGGCGCGTGCGCGGCAGGCACATGCATCAGCAGTGGCGCAGCATCCGTTTCATGGTTGAAGCAGTGCCGTGGCAGGCATTAATATTACAACAGCGGCGCAGCATCCGTCATGGTTAGCAGCAGTGGCGGCAGGCATCATTTCACCAGCAGTGCCGGTGATTGCAGGCACATCGCCCGCAGCGGCGCAGCATCCGGTCATGTTAAGGCAGCGTGTCGCAATACAGGCATCATGCATCCGCAGTGGCGCAAGCATCCGTTATGGTCGGCGTTTGCGGCAGGCACATATCAGCAGTGGCGCGGCATCCGTTACGGTTAGCAGCGTCGTGTGGCAGGCACATAGCATCAGCAGCGGCGCGGCGTCCGTTCATGGTTAGCAGCGCTGCGGTGCAGCCATGGTCCGCAGTGGCGTAAACCGTTTCATGGTTTAGCAGCGCTTGGCAGGCAGGCACTATGGTCAGCAGTCAGCGGCATCCGTCGGGCGGTTGGCAGCGTCGCGGATTGGCAATACGGCGAAAGTGGTGCGGCATCCGTCTGGCAGCAGTTGCTGGCAGGCAGGCATATCAGCAGTGGCGCAGCATCCCTGGCGGTCAGCAGCGCCTGTGGCAGGCAATATGCATCAGCAGCGGCGCAGCATCCCATTGGCATCGGTACTGCGCGGATGGCAGGCACGGTATCCGCAGCGGCGCAGCATCCGTCATGGTTAGCAGCGTTGCGGCAGGCATTCATGTCCGCAGCGGCGCAGCATCCGTCATGGTCGAGCAGTGCTGGTGCAGGCACATGTATCCGCAGCGGCGCAGCATCCGTCATGACTAGCAGTGTCCCTGGTGGCGGCATGCACCGCAGTGGTGCAACTCCGGTTGGTGGTTAGCAGTCGTGTGGCAGGCGTTACATCAGCAGTGGTGCGGCATCCGTCATGGCTTCAGCAGCAGTCAGGTCTTACGCATCGCAGCAGCAGCATCCGGTTATCGGCTGGCAGTCGGTGGTGCAATATGGCATCAGCAGCGTGCAGCGCATCCGTTTTGCTAGCAGCGTCTGGTGGCAGGCACTTATGATCCGCAGCGGCGCAGCATCCGGTCATATCGGGGCAGTGTCGGTGGTAGGCATTGTTCGGTCAACTGGCGTAGCATCCGTTTCATTAGCAGTGTTGCGGCAGGCACCATGGTCCGCAGCGGCGCAGCATCTGTTTATATAACTGGAGGAGCGTCATGGCAGGCATTACGGTCAGCAGCGGCGCGGCAGCATCCGTCATTTGGTCAGAAGCCAGTTGTGGGCAGGCACATGCATCAGCAGCGGCGCAGCATCCGCCGGGCGGTCAGCAGCAGTGGCAGGCACATGCATCCGCAGTGGCGCAGCATCCGTCATGGTACTGGCAGGCTGGTGGCAGGCATCATGCATCAAAGCACCTGGCGCAGCATCCGTCATGCATTGGTACTGTGTCAGTGACAGGCACTGGCTACCGCAGCGGTGCGTGCAGCGTCCGTTACGGTTTAGCAGCGTCGGTGGCAGGCAATTACGCATCGCAGTCGCGCAGTAACCGTCATGGTCGGCAGCGTCATGACAGGCACTTGCATGGTCAGCAGTGGCGCAGCATCCGATACGACTGGCAGCGCTCGGTGGCAGGCATTGCGCATTCAGCAGTGGTGCAGCAACCCACATGGTCAGCAGCGCCGGTGGCAGGCATGCATCCGCAGCGGCGCGGCATCCGTCATGACTGGCAGTGCGTCGTGGCAGGTACATTACCGGCAGCGGCGCAGCATCCGTCATGATCTGCAGCGTCATGGCAGGCAATCATGGTGAACGCAGCGGCGCAAAGCAACCCGTCACGTCTGGCAGCGCTGCGGCAGGCACATACGCATCAGCAGTGGCGCAGCATCCGTCATGGCTATGGCAGCGTCAGTGACAGGCACATGACCAGCAACCGGCGCAGCATCCGTCATGGTCACCAGATTCAGGCAGGCACATACGGTCAGCAGTGGCGCAGCATCTGTCATAAATGGCAGTGTCAGTGGCAGGCACCACGCACGCAGCAGCGGCGCAGCATCCGTTTATTAGCAGTGTTGTCGGCAGGCACATGGTCAGCAGTGGCGTAGCATCCGTCATGGTCTGGTACTGGTTGCGGATAGGCGGTTTGGCGGTCAGCAACGGCGCAGCATCCGTTTCATGGTTAGCAGCGTCAGGCAGGCATTACATCAGCAGCGGCGTAGCATCCGGTTTCATGGTTGGGAAAGGTTGCGACAGTGGCATCATGGCCGCAGTGCAGCGGTGCGCATCCGATTACGACTGCTCGGCGGCAGGCACATATCCGGCAGCGGTGCGCAACCGGTTGTTGGTTAAAGTGCTCGCGGCAGGCATGCATGCATCAACAGAAGCGGCGTAGCATCTGTTTATGGTCGCGCAGCGTCAGTGACAGGCATTACGGTCCGCAGCGGCGCAGCATCCGGTTCATGACTGGCAGTGCCGCGGCAGGCATTATGTCCAGCAGCGGCGCAGCAACCGTTGGTTAGCAGCGGCGGTGGTGGCAGGCATTGCGTATCCGCAGCGGTGCAGCATCCGTTTATGGTTGGCAGCGCCAGGTGGCAGGCATGCTGGTCAGCAGCGGCGCAGCATCCGTCACGGTTAGCAGTGCTTGCGGCAGGCATTAATCCCGCAGCGGCGCAGCATCCGTCATGGTCAGCAGCGTTGGTGGTGGGCATTACGCATCCACCATGGCGTAGCATCCGTTATGGTCAGCAGCGTCAGGCAGGCAGTACTGGCCAACCAGCAGCGCTGCGACAGGCACATCTGGCCAGCAGCGGCGCGTAGCATCCGTCATGGTTAGCAGCGTCATGGCAGGCATACGCATTCCGCAGCGGCGTAGCATCCGTCATGGCTGGCAGTGCTGCGATTGGTATCATGCATTCAGCAGTGGCGCAGCATCCGATTACGACTGGCAGCGTCGTGGCAGGCATCATATCAGCAGCGGCGCAGCAACCAGTCATGGCTTAGTAGCTGCGGCAGGCAGGCATATGCATCAGCAGCGGTGCAGCATCCGTCATGGTTCGGAAGTGCCAGACAGGCGCATTACGGTCAGCAGCGGCGCAACCATCCGTTTCATGACTGGTAGCGCTGGCAGGCAGGCATCATGGTCAGCAGTGGCGCAGCAACCCGTTATGGCTGGTGGCGCTTGGTGGGCAGGCACATGATCAGCAGTGGCGGCAGCATCCGTCATGCATGGCAGCGTCTGGTGGCATTACATTATCCAGTGGCGGCGCAGCATCCGTCACGTATTAGCAGTGTCAGGATAGGCACATCCGTCCAGTGATGGCGTCAAACCGTCATGGTCAGTAGTGTCATGACGGGCACATATCCATGAGTGGCGCGGCATCCGTCATGGTCAGCAGCGTCAGTGGCAGGCATCATGGTCCAGTGGCGTCAAGTCCCATTGGCGGTTAGCAGCGTCATGGCTGGCATCATGGCCCGCAGTGGCGCGGCATCCGTCATGGTTACAAGGCAGCGTGGGGCAGGCATCATGGTCCAGCAGCGTGCAGGCAGCATCCGTTATCGGTAGGCGGTCAGGATAGGTGATTATGACCCAGCACTGCGCAAAGCATCCGTCCCTGGTCACCAGAGCCTGCGTGGTGGCACATACGGTCAGCAGTGGCGCAGCATCCGTCATGACTGGCAGCGTTGGTGTGGCAGGCATCATGGTCAGCAGTGGTGCAGCAACCCGGTCATGGTTAGCAGCGCCGTGGTGCATACACCGCAGCGGCGCGGCATCCGTCATGATCGTGGCAGCGTCTGCGATGGCACCATGGTCAGCAGCGGCGCAGCATCCGTCATGGTTAGCAGTGCCGGCAGGTGGCACATATCAGCAGTGGCGTAGCATCCGCTCATTATTAGTGCTGCGGCAGGCACATGGTCAGCAGTGCTGCGGTGATTGCGGCATTATCAGCAGTGGCGCAGCATCCGTTATGGCTCGGTGGGGCTGCGATATAAGTACTGGCGGATCCGCAGCGGCGTAGCATCCGTCATGACTGGCAGCGCCGTGGCAGGCATCATGCTTACCAGCGGCGTAGCATCCGTTACGATTAGGTGCAGCGTCCCTGGCAGGCATATCATCAGCAGTGGCGCAGCAACCCAATGGCGCATTAGCGTCGGTGGCATTCATGGCTCGGGCAGTGGCGCGGCATCCGTCACGGTTAGCAGCGTCATGGCAGGTCTTGGTTTACCGCAGTGGCGGCAGCATCCGTCACGGCTGGCAGCGTTGTGGCAGGCACATGTTCAGCAGCTGGCGCAGCATCCACATGGTTGGCAGTGCGTTTGCGGCACTTTATCAAAGCAGTGGCGCAGCATCCGTTTCATGGCTGGCAGCGTTTGGAGGCAGGCACTATCAGCAACCGGTGCAGCATCCGTCACGGTTAAGTAGCGTGTGGCAGGCACATGCACCAGCAGCGGCGCAGCATCTGTCATAGCTGGCAGGGCTGTGGCAGTACGCCGGCATCAGCAGCGGCGCAGCATCCGTTATGGTTAGCAGCGTTTGCGGCAAGCATCATATCAGCAGTGCAGCATCCGTCATGGTTGGCAGCGTTGCGGCAGGCACATGCACCCGCAGCGGCGCAGCATCCGGCATGGTCAGTAGCGCGGCTGGTGGCAGGCATTACGGTCAGCAGCAGCGCAGCATCCGTCACGGTCGGTTAGTAGCGTCGGTGATAGGCATATGCATTCCGCAACCGGCGCAGCATCCGTCCCACACCAGATCAGTGCGGCAGGCAATTTCATGGCCAGCAGCGGCGCAGCATCTGTTATAGCTGGCAGCGCTTGCGGCAGGCACATGGTCGCAGCGGCACAGCATCCGTCATGGTTAAGGCAGTGTCGCAGGCAGGCAATCATGGTCAGCGGCGCAGCATCCGTTATGGTTAGCAGTGCGTCGTGGCAGGCATTTGGTACCAGCAGCGGCGCAGCATCCCCATGGTTCAGCACTCATGGCAGGCATTACGGTCAGCAGCGGCGCAGCAATCCTGTCATGGCTTGGTACTGTCAGCAGGATGGTAGGCACATGCATGGCAGCGGCGCAGCATCCGTCATGGTTTCAGCAAGCGTCAGTGATTGCGTACCGCGGTCCAGCAGCGGTGCAGCATCCGGTCATGACTGGCAGTGGCCTGTGGCAGGGTATTACATGTCCAGCAGCGGCGTAGCAACCCGTCATGGTCAGTTAGCGTCGGCAGGTTATCATGCAGCGCAGCAGCGTAGCAACCCGTCGGCGCTAGTGGTCATAGCGGCTTGCGGTAGGCATTATCCCGCAGCGGCGCAGCATCCGTTTCATGGTTAGCAGCGCCGTGGCAGGCACATGGTCAGCAGCGCAGCATCCGTCATGGCTAGTAGCGTTGCGGCAGGTACATACCCAGCAGCGGCGTAGCATCCGTTATGGCTGGCAGCGTTGCGGTGGCATTATGCACCGGCAGCAGCAGCGGCATCCGTCATGGTAGCAGCAGCGCTGCGATTGGTATATCATGGTCCGCAGCGGCAGCATCCGTCATGGTTAGTTAGCGCCGTGGCAGGCATTACGGTCAGCAGCGACGCAGCATCCGTCGGCGTATCGGCAGCGTCATGATTAGGCATTATGGTCAGCGGCGGCGCAGCAACCGTCACGGTCAGTAGTGCCGCGGCAGGCATCATTCACCAGCAGCGCAAAGCATCCGTCATGGTTAGCGCAGCGTCGGTGGCAGGCGTTACTGGCGTATCAGCAACGGCGCAGCATCCGTTCATGGTCAGCAGCGTCGCGGATTGGTGCACTGATCGCCCGCAGTGCGTGCAGCTAACCGTTACACCGGAGCATAAAGGTGGTGCGGATATATACTGGCAATCGGGCAGCGGCGCGGCATCCGTCATGGTTAGCAGCGCGTCAGTGGCAGGCACATACATCAGCAGCGGCGTCAGCAACCACATGGTTTAGCAGCGTCGGTGGCAGGCACATGTATCACGCAGTCGGCGGCATCCGTCATGGCTGGCAGCGCGTTGCGTGATTGCAGGTATGGCACCCAGCAGCGGCGTGCGGCATCCGTCATGGCAGCGTCGTGGTGCGCAGGCATCAGCAAAGCAGCGGCGCAGCACCTTTACGGTCAAGGCAGTTGCGGCAGGCATCATTTACCAGCAGTGTCAGCGATAGCGGCACTGATCCAGCAGCGGCGCAGTTATCAGTCATGCACGGGCAGTGTCAGCAGGCATTATCTGCCATCGTAGCAGCGGCGGCAGCATCCGTCATGCTACTGGCAGCGTCTGTGGCAGGCACATGGTCCGCAGTGGCGTAGCATCCGCTCGGCGGTCAGCAGCGGCTGCGATAGGCACTGCATCAGCAGTGGTGCAGCATCCGTCGTTGTCATAGCAGCAGTGCATGGTAGGCGTATTATGGTCAGCAGTGGCGTAGCATCCGTCATGGTTGGCAGCGTCTGCACAGGCGCACATGCATGGTCAGCGGCGGTGCAGCAACCCGTTTATGGTCAGCAGCGTACCGCGGCAGGCATCATGACCGCAGCGGCGCAGCATCCGTTACGATTAGCAGCGCTGCGGCAGGCACATGACCAGCAACGGCGCAGCATCCGTCGCTGGTTTAGTAGTGCCGCGATAGGTATTACCGTCCAGCAGCGGCGTTGTCAAAACCCGTTACTGCACTGGCAGCGTCATGACAGGCATCACGCACCAGCAGTGGCGCGGCATCCGTTCATGGCTAGCAGCGTCGCGGCAGGCATCATGCATCGCGTGCAGTGGTGTTCGCAATCCGGTTATGGTTGGGCAGGCTTGGCAGGCATCATGATCAGTAGTCAGGTGCGGCATCCGTGCGCATTAGTAGTGTCAGGACAGGCACGATGGTCAGCAGCGGCGTGGCATCCGTTTCATGGTTAGCAGTGTTGTGGCAGGCATCATATCGCGCAGTAGCAGCATCCCTACGGTCAGCAGCGTCGTGGCAGGCATCATGGTCAGCAGCGGCGCAGCAACCGTCATGTATTAGCAGCGGGGTTGCGCATAATTACATTATCGCGCAGCGGCGCAGCATCCGGTTGCGGTCGGCAGCGTCGCGGACAGGCATCATGCATCCGCAGCGGCGCAGAACTGTCATGACTCATAAGCGCTGTGGCAGGCATCATGATCATCGCAGTGGCGCAGCAACCCGTTATGGTTGGCGGCGTCGTGGCAGGCATTATGACCGCAGTGGCGTAGCATCCGTTATGGTTGGGGTAGTGTCATGGCAGGCAATATATGGTCAGTGGTGGCAGCATCCGGCATGGTTGACAGCGCCGCGGATTATGGCACGTCCGTCAGGAGCGGTGTTGCAACCGTCATGGCTGGCAGTGCTGCTGATTGTAACATTACGGTCAGCAGTGGTGCGGCATCCGTTATGGTTGGCGTGCGTCAGGTATGCATTACGACAGCGGTGTTGCAACCCGTCATGTTAGTAGCATGTCAGGCAGTGGCAATTACATCAGCAGCGGTGTGGCATCCGGTTATGGCCAGCAGTGTCATGGCAGGCACATTACGTCAGCAGTGGCGCAGCATCCGTCATGCATTCGCAGTGTCAGTGGCAGGCACAGCATTAGCGTTGCAGGCAGGCACGTATTCAGCAGCGGCGTGAACTGCAACTAGTCAGTGGTTGTGGCAGGCAGGCATTACAGTCAGCAGCGGTGCGGCATCCGTCATGACTGGCAAAGCTCGTCGGCAGGCATTATATCAGCAGCGGCGCAGCATCCGCTTTGGCGGTTAGCAGTGGCGGTAGCATCCGTTATGGTTAGCAGCGTCTGTGGCAGGCGTCATGGTCAGCAGTGCTGCGTGATATGCATACATCGCCCGTGCAGTGGCGGCAGCATCCGTTCACGCATCGGTAGGCTGCGGATAGGCATTATCGCCCGCAGTGGCGCAGCATCCGTTACGATCTGGTAGCGGCTGTGATAGGCACATCGCCCGCAGCGGCGCAGCATCCGTTGGTTAGCAGCGTCGTGGCAGGCACATGGTCGCAGCGCTGCGACAGGCACATCCGCCCAGCAGCGGCGCAGCATCCGGTTATGGTTTTCAGCTGCCTGGTGGCAGGCATTACGGTCAGCAGTTGCGGATAGGCACAATCCGCCCGCAGTGGCGTAGCATCCGTTCATGACTGGCAGTGCTCAGTGGCAGGCACATGGTCCTCCGCATCAGCAGCGTCGTGATAGGCATTACCGTCCGCAGTGGCGCAGCATCCGTTGGCGACTGGCAGTGCTGTGGCAGGTATCATGGTCGCAGTGGTGCGGCATCCGTTGGCGGTTGGCAGTGCAGTGGCAGGTATCATGGTCAGCAGCGTGGTGGATATACTAATTACGTCAGCAGCGGCGTAGCATCCGTTTGATGACTCGGCAGTGCAGCGGCAGGCATTATGACCAGCAGCGGCGCAGCATCCGGTTATGACTGGCAGCGCTGCGGTGGTACTGGCATGTATCAGCAGTGTTGCGATTAGGCACATCGTCCGCAGTGGCGCAGCATCCGTTATGATCGGCAGTGTTGTGCAGGCACATGGTCCGCAGTGGTGCGAGCATCCGTCATGACTGGCAGTGTTGCAGGCAGGCATTTCATTAGTCAGCAGTGCGCCAGGATAGGCACATCCCCGTCAGCAGCGGTGCAGCATCCGTCATGACTGGCAGTGTTGGTGGCAGGCACACACGGTCAGCAGTGGCGTGGCATCCGTTATGGTTAGCAGCGTTGTGGCAGGCATTATGGTCAGCAGTGTTGGCGTGAGGCAGGCACATCCAGTCAGCAGTGGTGCAGCATCCGTCATGACTGGCAGTGCTCGGCAGGCACATTCACGGGCAGTGGCGCAGCATCCGTCATGACTAGCAGCAGCTGGTTGCAGGCAATTATGGTCAGCAGCGGCGTAGCAACCGGCATGGTTGGCAGCGTCGTGGCAGGCATTATGCAGTCAGCAGCGGCGCGGCATCCGTCATGGTTATTGCAGTGCTCATGGCAGGCATTATGCATCAGCAGTGGTGCGCATCCGTCATGGTTAGCAGTGTCGTGGCAGGTCTTCATGTATCCAGCAGCGGCGCAGCATCCGGTCATGGTTGGCAGTGCATGCAGACAGGCATCATATCAGCAATCAGCGGCGCAGCATCCGTCATGGTTAGCAGTGCGTGTGGCAGGTCATTATACGCACCAGCAGCGGCGAAGCATCCGTCATGGTCTGGCAGCGTCTGTGATTGCAGGCACATGCATCAGCAGTGGCGCAGCATCCGTCATGGCTTGGCAGTGTCAGTGGCAGGCATTATCTTGACCGCAGTGGCGTACATCCGTCATGGTTAGCAGCGCCTTGGCAGGCACATATCAGCAGCGCTGCGTGATTGGCATATCGTCCAGCAGCGGCGCAGCACCGTCATGATCGGCAGTGTCAGTGATAGGCATTATCGTCCACCAGCGGCGTAGCATCCGTTGGCGGTCGGTAGTGCTCGGTGATAGGCACATGATCAGCAGCGTGGCATCCGGTTATGGTCGGTACTGCTTGCGGCAGGCATCATGCATTACGTAGCAGTGGCGCAGCATCCGTTATGGTTGGCAGTGCTGGTGGCAGGCATCATATGAGCGGCAGTGGCAGCAACCGTTACATGTTCATAGCAGCGCAGTGGCAGGCACATGGCATATCCGGCAGCGGCGTGGCATCCGTCATGACTGGCAGCGTCAGGCAGGCACATGTATCAGCAGCGGCGCAGCATCCGTCATGACTAGCAGCGCCAGGCAGGCACTATGGTCAGCAGTGGCGCAGCAATCCGTTGGCGGTTAGCAGTGCTGTGGCAGGCATTATCAGCAGTGGTGCAGCATCCGTTTATGGCTGGCAGTGTGCGCAGGCATTATGTATCGCAGTGGTGCGGTGCATCCGGTCATGGCTAGCAGCGCTGTGGCAGGCACATGACCGCAGCGGCGTAGCATCCGTCATGGCTGGCAGCGTTCTTGATAGTCATCATGGTCCGTAGCGGCGTAGCATCCGTTACGGTTAGCAGCGTCTGTGGCAGGTATTATGGTCAGCAGTGTTCGGTAGCATCCGTTACGGTTAGCAGCGTCTTTGGCAGGCATCATGGTCAGCAGTGCTGGTTACAGGCATCCGCCCAGTAGCGGTGCAGCATCCGTTCATGGTCAGCAGCGCTGCGGATAGGCATTATGGTCGTGCAGCGCTCGTAGCATCCGTTACGGTTAGCAGCGCCTTGCAGGCATTGGCAGTCCGCAGTGCTCGCGGATAGGCACATCGTCAGCAGCGGTGCAGCATCCGTTCATGCATCAGCAGCGTGTCTGGGTCTGGCATATACATCCGCAGCGGTGCGTAGCATCTTGTTACGGTTAGTAGCGTCAGGGCAGGCATTACGGTCAGCAGTGCGACGTGGCATCCGTTATGGCTGCATAGCGTCGGGGCAGGCACATGCATTCCGCAGCGTCATGTGACAGGCATTATGCATTCAGCAGCGGCGTAGCATCCGGCATGGCGGCATACAGGTCAGTGGTAGGCAATATGGCAGCAGTCAGTGATAGGCACTACGCATCAGCAGTGGCGCAGCATCCGCTTCATGACTGGCAGCGCTGCGGCAGGCATCATGGTCAGCAGCAGCGCAGCAACCCTTATGGTTAGCAGCGTCAGGCAGGCAATATGGTCAGCAGTGGCGCGGCATCCGTCATGATCGCAGCGTTGTGGCAGGCATATCGGCCCGCAGCGCGTAGCATCCGTCATGATCAGCAGTGCCAGCGGCGTTACCATGGCACGCAGTGGTGCAGCAATCCGTCACTTTCAGCAGTGTGCGCGTGGCAGGCATTACATGGTCAGCAGTGGCGTAGCATCCGTTATGGTTGGCAGTGTCTGGTGGTAGGCATTATTCATCAGCAGCAGCAGCGGCATCCGTCATGGTTAGCAGCGCTGTGGTAGGCATTATGGTCAGCGGCGCAGCATCCGTCATGGCTGGCAGTTCTTCATGATAGGCATTACGGTCCGTAGCGGCGTAGCATCCGTTATGGTTAGCAGTGTCAGGGTGTAGGCACATGGTCAGCAGTGTCGTAGCATCCGGTTATGGTTAGCAGTGTTCTGGCAGGCATTATATCCGCGGCGGCGTTGCGGATAATACGACCGCAAAGCAGTGGCGCAGCATCCGTTGGCGTTCAGCAGTGTTTGCGGATTAGGCATTATGGTCAGCAGTGTGCAGCATCCGTCATGGTCAGCAGCGGCTCTGGTGGCATTATGCAGTCACAGTGCTTGCGATATGGATAGCAGTCATCGGTCCGCAGTGGCGTAGCATCCGTCATGGTCAGTGCAGTTGGTGATGTATTGCGGTCATGCATCGCAGTGGCGGTAGCATCTGTTTATGGTTGTAGCAGCGTCGGTGGCAGGCATCATGGCGGTCCGCAGTGATGTGGCATCCGTCATGGTTAGCAGTGCTGGTGGCAGGCATTATGGTCAGCAGTGGCGCAGCATCCGTCATGGCTGGCAGCGGCCTTGCGGCAGGCACATGATCCGCAGTGACGCAGCATCCGTCATGGTTAGCAGTGCTGTGGCAGGCATCATGGGTCGCAGTGACGCAGCATCTGTTGGCTGGCAGGTCAGCGCAGGCAGGCATCATGGCCCGCAGTGGCAGCGGTATCCGTTATTATTGGCTAGCGCCGCGGTGGCAGGTATACGGTTAGCAGCAGCGTCATGATAGGCATTACATGGTCAGCAGTGGCGCAGCATCCGTTATGGTCATAGCAGTGCGTGCGGATAGGCATTATGGTCAGCAGCGGTGCAGCATCCGTTACGTATCGGCAGTGTATCGGCAGGCATATACTACGCACTCAGCAGTGGCGCAGCATCCGTTCCATGGTTAGTAGTGTGGTGGCAGGCATTATGGTCAGCATTGCGCAGCATCCGTTATGGTTGGCAGTGCTGTGGCAGGCATTATGGTCAGCAGTGGTGTGGCATCCGTTCATGGTTAGCAGTGTTGCCGGTGGCAGGTATTACGGCCAGCACTGGTAGCATCCGGTTGGCGTGTTAGCAGTGCTGGTGGCAGGCATTATCCGCAGTCAAGTGGTGGCATCCGTTTATGGTTTGTAGTGTTGTGGTATGTATTATGGTCAGTAGTGGTGCGGTATCTGTTATGGTTAGTAGTGCTGTGGCTGGGAATTAATAAGAACAACAGCTGTGACAACACTGAATTCTTGGTAGCTAAAGGCCCAGAGAGTGTTGTGTAGAGTATTATCCATCTTAGGCCATTTGTTATAGGTGTGTTATGTAGAAACTTCTACTGGTGTCGTTAAATTAAGCCCGACATATTTACTTATACCTCGTAATGACGAACTGTTGCTGATTAGATTAAAAAAATATTACAAAGCCCATCCTATAAGGATATATCTTAGAATAATTGTCAGTATTGATATTTAGATATGAGGAGTTTCGTTACTTAGGGTAATATATTCATTTAAAAGCTGTGTTTACTTTTATAGAAAAGCTATACTCCACAAGCCTAAAATTTGTAGATTATGGTTCAGCGTATCATCACAACGTAATAGTCGCGTACACGTAATATTTATTTAAGGAACCCCGGCATGGTCAGGTGATTAGGGCGCTAGACTCTTAATTTTGAGTCACGAATTCGAATCCCTGTCACACCACATATGCTCGCTCTTTTAGCACTGCAAAGCGTTATAATGTTATAATAAATCCCACTATTTGTTGGTTAAAGAGTAGCCCAAGTGTCGGCAGATTGTGGTAATGACTATCTGCCTTCCGTCTAGTGTTACACTGTTAAATTAGGAATGACTAACGCAAATAGCCCTCTTGTGGCTTGGCACGAAATTCAAAAACAAAGAAACGAACAAATTTATTTAACCTTTCTCAACTCCAGTCACGTATTCTTACTTATAATGTTTACATTGTGTTCATAAGGGACAATATATTAAATAAAGCACATTTCAGATAATTTACAAAAAATATGTCATTTTTATATTAACGTTGATAACTTGATTCATTTACTCAAGTGATGTTAGAAAAACATGGCCACAGAATTAGTATTATCAAAAACATTAACTTCAGTTTTATAGAGGAATTGCCCAAATAATGGTAATTTTATGAAACTTACTTCCCTGTAAAATAAATTTACCTTTCGTCTACATTTACCTTGCGTGTTCATATTACACGTTCAAGCCTTTCTCTGCGTACGTCTAATTACTACTTGTTCATTCAGCCGTTCAACAGCCAAAGGTTTCACACGTTCTGTTCACGTGCACATTCGTAGTACGTCCAACTGAACATTAGAAAATTGAAAATAGCAACCTTTATAATTCTCTTCTCCAAGTTCGGCCCTAAAGCGAATAAATGGAATATTAAACTGGCTTTCTACGATATTTGGAGTTCTGTTCCCAGAACAGTGAATGTCTTTTACTGAGGTCGTGTCTTAACGACACTTTCTTTGAATCTGAAAATAACAACAGATTAGCCCTTAAAAAAATGAAGCCTTATTAATGTGGTACACACCCACTGTAGAAGTGAAGGGTTTCATAGATTTTGCTCGAAAAATAAAAACTAAACGGATGAAAAAAAAATTATTCAGCGATGAATGACCTTCTTCCCAAGTGGGATAGCGGTAAGTCTACAAACTTACAACGCTACAACCCGGGGCTCGAGTCCTGCGTTATATACAGTAGATGACCCAGCGTGGAGTTTGCTCTAAAATAAACAAGTGACTTTAGGCCTACAAATATTGCTTCAAACCAGTTGTCATTGGGAATGAGTCATATTAAAACTTCGGTAATTTTTACTTTAAAAAATCTCTGAATAATATTTCACAGGTCAATTTTATGCCCTGAATCCGAATAGGAAAACATTTGTTTCCCCATGTAGTGTTTTAACGCAGAAATCTGGTCGTAAAGTCGGGAAATTTTTCGATTAAGTATTGGTAGAATAATCTTCTCCTTTGAAAGATACTCGTCGTGGTACGGAACGTTAAAAGTATTCTGTTCGCAGAGTAAGTTTTTATAAAACTGAATCATAACATCTACTAAAAAAGAAATAGTAAAAAGTAATTTGACGAATTTCAACTTCGCTTCTTCATTTTGCTAACAAAACACGCCTGCTTGCACTGAAGAATCGTCCATGCTTACATGCAAGAAGAGAAGTTTAATGGTGAACGTTTTCGAGTTTAGGAGCCGATACCTTCGCGAAAACACTTTATGAGAAAAATGGTGTTTAGATTCGAATTCAGAGCACAACAAAATTATCGGTGAAGTATTATTCTGGGCACTTTTGGGTTTGACGGCTCTTGAAATGCCCTATTCGTCTTCGTAAAATTAGGGTCCTTCACACGGAATTCGGTTTCGATTCTAATTCATGACGTGTTCCGTTAATTATCTGTGTACAAGAGTATCTCTGTAACGATTTTAGGTGTTCTATCTTTCGCCGTAGTAAAGAGACGTGAAGAGATAAGAAAAAAATTCGATTTGTGTCGTGTGAGCTTCTTGACACGAAGATGTGCATTTGTCCAATAACTTCTGTGACATCCTGTGTATTTAACTAGAATTCAAACAAAACAAATCGTTCATGAATAAGCCGCAGGGATACGTTGAAACTACGCAGTTTTACCAACCAATAGTAATGACTTCCTGGATGGATTTCTTATTCTATTGTAAAGTTAAATATATTTAATGAATTGACATTCAGGTCAGAAACATATCAGGTACTTGAAACCTATCTTTTCCATATCGTTTCTCATAATTTTAATGTGCTTCCATTCAGAGCTTTCAGTACACTAAAATTGGCCTTCGCCTGTTTGTTATCTACCCTTAGTAAGGTATTTTATTACTAATCACCATATCTTATTCTTTAACGATGTGTGAGAAACACATAAAGATTGGGATATTAATTCTATTAAGGTGTGATTTAAAGCTACAGCGAGAAATATTGAATAATTTAAATATTAAACTAATTCAAACTGTAACTTTCCTGCTTGTTTTAATATAGATGTAAAGTTCATTAGGTAATTATTACTTGCTGTGATTTATAAAATATTCTGATGGTACTTAAGACGTAGCTCAAACTTTGGGCTAAGAGTGGCCCATCGGTTAGTGTGCCCGAGCTACGAAACCGAGGATTCAACATTACGCTCCACACTACTGGGGCCGTAGATTCATCACTATAGCGTTGGTCAAGTCCCTTTATTAGATCAAACAGTGATGGTCTCAGAGTTGTCCATGGATTCTGTCAACTAGCTGAAATATTTTTACTCTTTTAGTCCAGAATTAAGAAGGGCATTACTTAGTTAGCCGTCATTTAGCTTCACGCGATATTCCAAAGCAAACACTCCTTCTGATTAAGATAGTGTATCTAATTGTAATCTGGTTTTCACAGGTCTTTTGATTAAGATAAGTGTATCTAATTTTAATCTGGTTTTCACAGGTCTTCTGATTAAGATAGTGTATCTAATTGTAATCTGGTTTTCACAGGCCTTCTGATTAAGATAGTGTATCTAATTGTGATCTGGTTTTCACAGGCCTTCTGATTAAGAAAGTGTATCTAATTGTAATCTGGTTTTCACAGGCCTTCTGATTAAGATAAGTGTATCTAACTGTAATCTGGTTTTCACAGGTCTTTTGATTAAGATAAGTGTATCTAATTTTAATCTGGTTTTCACAGGTCTTCTGATTAAGATAGTGTATCTAATTGTAATCTGGTTTTCACAGGCCTTCTGATTAAGATAGTGTATCTAATTGTGATCTGGTTTTCACAGGCCTTCTGATTAAGAAAGTGTATCTAATTGTAATCTGGTTTTCACAGGCCTTCTGATTAAGATAAGTGTATCTAACTGTAATCTGGTTTTCACAAGCCTTCTGATTAAGATAGTGTATCTAATTGTAATCTGGTTTTCACAGGTCTTCTGATTAAGATAGTGTATCTAATTGTAATCTCGTTTTCACAGGCCTTCTGATTAAGATAAGTGTATCTAATTGTAATCTGGTTTTCACAAGCCTTCTGATTAAGAAAGTGTATCTAATTGTAATCTGGTTTTCACAGGCCTTCTGATTAAGATAGTGTTTCTAACTGTAAAAAAAATACTATTAAATTTGAGTAAAATAATTAATTATACTCATTACGGAAAAAGGCCCAAAGCAAAAAATGATGAAACACAGGTTTACATAATATAGGTTCCACGTACGGAAGGTTGTAACGCATCTGTACCACTGTAGCCACCTATAGACGTATTTTGCGCACTAACCTTCACGTTTTGAATTCCAATAAAGGCAAATGGAAGTTTGTTAAATTTATTTGTTTAGTACCACATTAAAACATCTACAGTAAATAAATTAATTTAGTTGGTTGAGAGCTGGTTGTTCTTCATCTTGGCATCTGATATGTTGTTTTTTTAATCACTATAGTTACCACTTGACGACTAAACTTATCAACGGAGCAATTTCCTATTGGATGGAAAATCTGATATTTTGAAACTGTTGTGTTCTATTAACATTGAGCTTGACAGTAATAAGATATCCAGCTATCTGATATTTAAAAAAATATTACTTGAAAAAAGGGAAAATAATATATTTCACACTATTTTTGTTTAATTTGTTTTAATAAAAGCATTTATATAAATTATAGAAGCATAAATGTCAAAGAATATAATTTGAAGGTTTATACATAATATTGTAAGAATTATCGTTTATTTGTTTAATTATAATATGATAGAATATTCGCTTCTTTCAATGTTTCGAAATTCGTAGTTTAAAACTGCAGTTTCACTAATATTCATATTTGATATTGAGATTAATACGTTTTCACCTTTTTCTGACAGTACGAAACACTGCTGCTATTGTGGCGACACATGTTCGGTGGACACTTCATCTTCTATTGGTATTATCTTTGATATATAGTTATTTGTTTGTGACCATATGAACTGAAGAAACAAGAGTAGAAAGAAATCGGATGACTAGATAAATTAGCTGATGCTGCGAGGACATCTGGTGTCGGGAAAGTGAGTGATGAGTAATCAGAAACACTCTCCAAACGTTTCAATGTAGTAACATGAAACTTATTTAACGAATAATTCATGATAAGAAAAGACGCTTAATCTTACGTGTATCTTTTAACACTTGTTTCATGTCCTTTCGTCCACATTTGTTTGTTAAAATGTTAGTTAAATGGAACTGCGAAGTTCGAATTATAGTTCTAAGTCACGAAAGTGAAATGGAAGATTTAAAGTCACGATTTCACTATGAAGTCACATATTCAAAATGTGTAACCTTGTTTTCATTGATGCGGTACAAACCATTATTGGTTATCACTAACTATATTGTTAGCATTTGTTTATTTACATAACGTTCAAATAGATGGTCATAATTGAGACTCAAATCTACAAAAGTCTTTTTTTCGAAAGAGTCTAAATTTGAAAGGAAAGTTTCACTTGTTTGGTAATATTCTTTAAGATGACGTATAATAATAATGTTCTTTACGAAATAGACAATAAGTCGACAAAAACACAAGAAATAGAGTGGGACATAAAACAAGTCGATGTTGCTAGGGGTTAAAATGTATTTACGTTTACTTTTCTTATTTTTGTAATTGATTTATCTAACAAAAGAAAGGTTTTTATCAGTAAATGCTTCATACGCACTTAATGAACTGTGTGTATATGTGATCCCGTAATTAAAAGAATCCGCGACAAATTTCAAACATAAAGTTTGCTCAAATTGTGAATTACGTAATTAATTAAGATATCGTACGTTACACTTAAGTGTTGTCTTTAATTAATTAAGATATCGTACGTTACATTTAAGTGTTGTCTTTAATTGATTAAGATATTGTACGTTACACTTAAGTGTCGTCTTTAATTAATTAAGATATCATACGTTACTCTTAAGTGTTGTCTTTAATTAATTAAGATATCATACGTTACATTTAAGTGTTGTCTTTAATTAATTAAGATATCGTACGTTACGCTTAACTGTTTTCTTTAATTAATTAAGATATCATACGTTACTCTTAAGTGTTGTCTTTAATTAATTAAGATATCATACGTTACATTTAAGTGTTGTCTTTAATTAATTAAGATATCGTACGTTACGCTTAACTGTTTTCTTTAATTAATTAAGATATCGTACATTACACTTAAGTGTTGTCTTTAATTAATTAAGATATCGTACGTTACACTTAACCGTTGTCTTTAATTAATTAAGATATCATACGTTACACTTAAGTGTTGTCTTTAATTAATTAAGATATCATACGTTACACTTAAGTGTTGTCTTTAATTAATTAAGATATCGTACGTTACATTTAAGTGTTGTCTTTAATTAATTAAGATATCGTACGTTACGCTTAACTGTTTTCTTTAATTAATTAAGATATCGTACATTACACTTAAGTGTTGTCTTTAATTAATTAAGATATCGTACGTTACACTTAACCGTTGTCTTTAATTAATTAAGATATCATACGTTACACTTAAGTGTCGTCTTTAATTAATTAAGATATCATACGTTACACTTAAGTGTTGTCTTTAATTAATTAAGATATCGTACGTTACATTTAAGTGTTGTCTTTAATTAATTAAGATATCGTACGTTACGCTTAACTGTTTTCTTTAATTAATTAAGATATCGTACATTACACTTAAGTGTTGTCTTTAATTAATTAAGATATCGTACGTTACACTTAACCGTTGTCTTTAATTAATTAAGATATCATACGTTACACTTAAGTGTCGTCTTTAATTAATTAAGATATCATACGTTACACTTAAGTGTCGTCTTTAATTAATTGAGATATCGTACGTTACACTTAAGTGTTGTCTTTCTAGTTTCATTTCTCTGTTTTTTTCACTCCTTTTTTGTCAATTATTTATACGAAAATACGAAATAAATATGTCAAATACTGTGACATATTAAATTTCAGCCCACGTCAATAAATCCCTCTAAATATTTGAGTGAATAAGGAAAACGGAGAAAACGAAATAAGGGAAACTGACACGAAAATAAATACGATTTTTTTTATAAACGTGTTATTATTTATGAGTTCGAATATTGTTTTTTTTTTTATTTTGAAACAGTGACGAAATACAAATGTAAGAAACGTCTTTTCACAATAATAAAAATATTGTTTAGATGTCTTACAAAAGGAAAGTGTAGTGCAGTCAATTTCACAATTTACTTTCCTTATCATGTTTTCCCTAATAATCTTGGTTTGAATCTTTCGTCAAAAGGAAAAATGAAACTTAAGATCCCAATTTAAAGGATAACTACTCACGATTTTATGAATATCATTTCTTCATAGTCCGTCTAGCCTTGTGTTATGTGTTTAGTTACCTATCCTTGATTCTACTTTATTACACTTACTTTGCGATGATTTATTATACCGATAAATCAAACTTTCTCGAAGTCACACTTTGGGTTCCACAAACTGTAAAAACAACACACATTTCACTGGAGTGTTGAACAGAAACGGTCGATTTTTATTACATATATTTTAAGACCTTTCCAAATAACTGATGGCTTTAATAAAAAAAGTAATTATATAACCAGTTTTTTTTTCTTTATTTTAGAAATTTTTGCAAGATCACAAAGTTTAAATCCTCTAGATAGAAACTAGAATATTTCACGTCCCCTAGTGGCACAACGGTATATCTGCGGACTTAATCTGATACCCGTGGTAGATAGAGCACAGATTGTGTAGTTGTTGTTTTTTGTTTAACAACAAACAAACAATATTTCTCTTTGTTTTCACAATAAACTTTCTCATAACAGTTCGTCGTATATTTTAATTTCTCCCAAGTTTAAAAGTTTCGACTCCTTTAATATTGTTTTCCCTTTTAGTCACCGACACGTTATGAGATTTTAATGAACACGCTTTATTTCAGTGTAATAATCAATTTGAAAGATTAATTATGTGATCAAATTAAGACGAATTACATTTACTAATTATCGTTTGGTATGGCTTTCCGTAGGCTTTCTAAACACATTTTGTTTCACTGATTTTTCGGGGTCCACAAGCTGTACAAATTCAACGTATAAATAATTCTATAAATCAGATAAATGTTCGTTTAGTGACGATTGGGCCACGATACCTTCACGATAAAGCCTCGGAGTTTCTTCGATCGTTAGCAAAGGTTTAAATATTAGAAAAGAACCAATACAGTTGAAACATGAGACGTGTGTATTTACAGCGGTTTTTAGACCTCCTTGGTTCAGAACTTTACAGAATAATGAATTGTGAATAGTTAAATTTTCATATAAATATAAACTCACATGGAAAAGTCAAATTGAACTGATGTAGTTGGAATCTTTTACTTAAACGTTGAATGAGCGATACATGTATAAATACAGTTCACAATTATGTAGAATAATAAAGGAATTGCTCATAAACTGTGTATTTAAGCCTGTGGATGTTATTTAATGTTAATTTAAAACAATTGAAACATGTTTATATAATGATACATGCTACATGAATATTTATTTAAACAAAGGTTGTTGTCCACTTATTAATTGCTACATACGTATTTACTGTAATGTCAGAGTGGCTTGTTTATTTACGTTTTCTGTTAACCCAAACTTTGTCATGAATCACTGTTTGTTTGAAACGAATATTAAAGTGTTGTTTCAGTAGTGCAAATGATTCTAGAAAGTTTAACTCACGGTCAAAACAAAGAATAACACATTTACATACTGTTTAAAATACCCAGAAAGGTTATCTTTGGAATTCACATTTTTATATATTTATTCAACACGGATAAACATGAAAAAGATGGTTCATTAAACTCTAGTTTTGTGGCTCTTCCACAGACTGAATTTACGTAAAATTCAAGAAAAATTATGTTAAACTTAATCGATGCAAGTGGAAACATCTAGTGGTTTACTGTGTATATTGAATTATTTTAGAATATGGCTTCTCTCCAAGATGTTGATAGTTTAAATATACAACGTTTTTTTTTTTGCTTTTCAGTAGTATCATAAAACAGTGCATAATATAACATTAAATATAACATAATATAACATTAATGGCCCGGCATGGCCAAGCGTGTTAAGGCGTGCGACTCGTAATCTGAGGGTCGCGGGTTCCCATCCCAGTAGCGCCAAACATGCTCGCCCTCCCAGCCGTGGGGGCGTTATAATGTGACGGTCAATCCCACTATTCTTTGGTAAAAGAGTAGCCCAAGAGTTGGCGGTGGGTGGTGATGACTAGCTGCCTTCCTTCTAGTTTTACACTGCTAAATTAGGGATGGCTAGCACAGATAGCCCTCGAGTAGCTTTGTGCGAAAATTAAAAAAAACAAACTAAATATATCATAATATAATATTAAATATATCATAATATGACATTAAAGTTTGCTACTGACAAACAGCATTGATAAAAGAAGATTTTATATTAAAATGTTATTTAATAAACACGTGCACATTATTATAAAATGTTATTGTCAATATTCACAAGTAGTAAACACGTGCACATTATTATAAAATGTTATTGTCAATATTTACAAGTAGTAAACACGTGCACATTATTTTAATCAAATTTGGCCACTGCCATATGTGAAAGACCAATATTTTAAAATGGAAGCTGCAAGGGGTCAATAGAATGACAGCTGGACAGAAAAGTAAGGTAAGTTTTAGGTTGGATTTTTTATCGATCTTTCGAAGGAAACACTTTATAAGGCTGTATATTGAAACTCGACTCTACTTGAAATTATTCCTTCAAAGTAAGAGCTGAAAGCCAACTCTCGGTTCCGTTTCACGTTGCACACTACACACTAATTTTTCACTTGACAGAGGGCGTAAAAAGACATTGTCGGTTGTGTGTAGTTAACACTACTGTAGCTATGAATTTTCTCCGTTTTATAGAGGGCGTGGCGGCTATCATATTAGATTAGTGGAAGCGATTAAACCTCCACTTCACTGAATTCACGAACCTCATTATAAACTCTCTGTTGATATATTGTATCACAACGTGTTTGTTCTAAATGTCTCCTCATATGTTAGTTAAATATTATCTCAGTTCACGTCTATTACTATATGTTAGTCAAATGTTATCCCAGTTTACGTCTACTAATGTATGTTAGTTACATGATTTTCCAGTTCACGTCCAATACTGTATGTTAGTAAAATGTTGTACCAGCTCCTGTCTACTACTATATGTTAGTTAAATGTTGTCCCAGTTCATGTCTACTACTATATGTTAGTTAAATGTTGTACCAGTTCATGTCTAATATTATATGTTATTTAAATGTTGTACCAGTTCATGTTTAATATTATATGTTAGTTAAATGTTGTCCCAGTTCATGTCTACTACAATATGTTAGTCAAATGTTGTACCAGCTCATGTCTACTACTATATGTTATTTAAACGTTGTACCAGTTCATGTCTAATATTATATGTTAGTTAAATGTTGTCCCAGTTCATGTCTACTACAATATGTTAGTTAAATGTTGTCCCATTCCGTATCCACTACTATATGTTATTTAAATGTTGTACCAGTTCATGTCTAATATTATATGTTAGTTAAATGTTGTACCAGCTCATGTCTACTACTATATGTTAGTTAAATGTTGTACCAGCTCATGTCTACTGCTATATGCTAGTTAAGTGTTGTCCCAGTTCATGTCTACTACTATAACCCATGAATCTAAGATACCAAAAATAATGTTCAAAAATGTTATCCATTGTTTTAGTGTTTGTTTTTCCTGTATGTCCTTTGATTATTAGTTACAGGTAACAAATCCATTCAGTAAACACATCTAACATTTCGGGGAACTTTCTGGACCTACAAACATTATAAACCAGGTCTTTCCTTTACAACTCTCTGTACTCTATTTCATTTGGTTAACATATCTTATTTTAAAGACGAAATATAAGATCTTGTAATTTTATCAATTTTAACTGTTCTCATCTGAAGATATAACCCAGCTTCGGAAACGTATTTAATAATGTTATCTGATCGTGGGAAGATGTAGTTTAGTACTAAAAGCAGTCAAATGGTAAGTACAGAGCTTAGAGTCTGTAAGTGCGAGGTAATTCGACTTGACAGACAAATGGATATTCAGGTTAAAATTCTCGTAGTCTCTGACGAGCACGTTCAGTGGCTTAGAAGCGGTTGTCAGGATAAATTATTTATTTTTTTCTCAGCCATGTCCTCACCTCATACAAAATTATTTTTCAGTGAGACAGGAATGAAATAGCTATTTTTGGCATTCTTTTCTGTAGTTCCAGGACATGTCTATTATCATCTCTTGCTAGCTAGTTAAATATCGTTCTGAGTCATGTCTAGTGTTGTCTTTTGATCAAATACTGTCCCAGATTATATGCACTCCTATATGTCTATTAACTATTATTCTGGACCCCATCTGTCTTTTAAATGTTGTCTTTGGCCACGTCTGCTGCTCTCTGTTGGTTAAATATTGTCTAAAATCACATCTACTGCTCTTTGTTGGTTAAATATTGTCCAAAATCACATATACTGCTCTCTGTTGGTTAAATATTGTCCAAAATCACATCTACTGCTCTCTGTTGGTTAAATTATTTCCCAGGTTATGTATAATAGCATCTTCTGGTTAAATGCTATCCCAGCTCATATATGTTAATTAAACGTTGTCCCAGTTCGTGCCTGCTACTATATGTTCGTTAAATGTTGTCCCAGTTCGTGCCTGCTACTATATGTTAGTTAAATGTTGTCCCAGTTCGTGTCCACTACTATATGTTAGTTAAATGTTGTACCAGTTCGTGTCCACTACTATATGTTAGTTAAATGTTGTACCAGTTCATGTGCCAGTAAACTATATCCCACATCGTTCGTGTAATGGATAGCGTCTAACTAAATAATATTTTATCGAAGGAAATGAAGCCGTTCGAGGCTTTGAATGTGTATATCATATAGAAAAGTTCTATATTGTATAGAGAGGACTAAAAGTTATAATATGGTTCTATATAATGTTTCTTTTTTTGTCACTTCAGTTTTGTAATCCATATCAAGCCCTGTATTTGTCTTCCAATTTTCATCGGTTTTTATTTTTCAAGTTTCAAAGCTCACTGTAACAGAACTTTATGGCTGACTGATCAAACGGACAAAGTTCTGGTCGGTAATATTACCTGAAAAACATATCAAATAATGTATCATACACAAAAGTCTACAATGAAATTATGATGAGTTTGATTTATTCAAATTTTGTTGAAACAGAGAGGATTAATCAGGTATTTATATGCTAATAGTGTGTGTTAGGGCACAAACCATATACTTACACATATCATTTATATCGAATTTCCAATAATATCACGGTGTAATTTTGCCGTGTGCAAAATTATGGTTTAATCTCTGGTAAAACCTGTAAGTATTATCGTGTTGGGATTGTGAGTAACATAGAACAGAAGAGCAGTTCTAAAAACCAAGCCATTAAAACTCTGTTCGGAAGGAAAACAATTTCTACCAAAACTCTAAATGTAGACAGAACAACAGCGTCACCCGAAGGTTACGGTTGTGGTTACCAAATATAGCCAGTTAAGGGATGAAGCCGTGTTAACTAGGTAACTAACAAGGATATGAGATGATGAAAGTGTGTTATCTGGTTGGCTAACAAGGAGTTGAGTTGATGAATTTGTGTTAATAGAAAAATCAACATGGATTTGAAATAAGGAAATTGTGTTAACAGGATAAGTAACAAGGATTTGAAATGGTGAAGGTGTGTTAATTGGATAAGTAACAAGGATTTGAAATGGTGAAGGTGTGTTAATTGGATAAGTAACAAGGATTTGAAATGGTGAAGGTGTGTTAATTGGATAACTAACAAGGATTTGAAATGGTGAAGGTGTGTTAATTGGATAACTAACAAGGATTTGAAATGGTGAAGGTATGTTAATTGGATAACTAACAAGGATTTGAAATGATGAAAATTCACAAGTGAAAGCTCACGTGTTAGTCTTAGGTTACTCTTCGAAATTAACGGTTGTTTTCTAAATAAATGTGGTCAGAGAAAGTAAAATTACACCAGTTCATTCGACAAACATCTGCCAGTCCATAAAACTTCATTCAACAAACATCTGCCAGTCCACAAAACTTCATTCAACAAACATCTGCCAGTCCATAAAACTTTATTCAACAAACATCTGCCAGTCCACAAAACTTCGTTCAACAAACATTTGCCGGTCCACAAAACTTCGTTCAACAAACATCTGCCAGTCCACAAAACTTCGTTCAACAAACATTTGCCGGCCCACAAAACTTCGTTCAACAAACATCTGCCAGTCCACAAAACTTCATTCAACAAACATCTGCCAGTCCACAAAACTTTATTCAACAAACATCTGCCGGTCCACAAAACTTCGTTCAACAAACATTTGCCGGTCCACAAAACTTCGTTCAACAAACATCTGCCAGTCCATAAAACTTCATTCAACAAACATCTGCCAGTCCATAAAACTTTATTCAACAAACATCTGTCGGTCCACAAAACTTCGTTCAACAAACATTTGCCGGTCCACAAAACTTCGTTCAACAAACATCTGCCAGTCCACAAAATTTCGTTCAACAAACATCTGCCAGTCCACAAAACTTCATTCAACAAACATCTGCCAGTCCACAAAACTTCATTCAACAAACATCTGCCGGTCCACAAAACTTCGTTCAACAAACATTTGCCGGTCCACAAAACTTCGTTCAACAAACATCTGCCAGTCCACAAAACTTCATTCAACAAACATTTGCCAGTCCACAAAACTTCATTCAACAAACATCTGCCAGTCCACAAAACATCGTTCAACAAACATCTGCCAGTCCACAAAACATCGTTCAACAAACATTTGCCGGTCCACAAAACTTCGTTCAACAAACATTTGCCAGTCCACAAAACTTCATTCAACAAACATCTGCCAGTCCACAAAACTTCATTCAACAAACATCTGCCGGTCCACAAAACTTCATTCAACAAACATCTGCCAGTCCACAAAATTTCGTTCAACAAACATCTGCCAGTCCACAAAACTTCATTCAACAAACATCTGCCAGTCCACAAAACTTCATTCAACAAACATCTGCCAGTCCACAAAACTTCATTCAACAAACATCTGCCGGTCCACAAAACTTCATTCAACAAACATCTGCCAGTCCACAAAACTTCATTCAACAAACATCTGCCAGTCCACAAAACTTCATTCAACAAACATCTGCCAGTCCACAAAACTTCATTCAACAAACATCTGCCGGTCCACAAAACTTCATTCAACAAACATCTGCCAGTCCACAAAACTTCATTCAACAAACATCTACCAGTCCACAAAACTTCATTCAACAAACATCTGCCAGTCCACAAAACTTCATTCAACAAACATCTGCCGGTCCACAAAACTTCATTCAACAAACATCTGCCAGTCCACAAAATTTCGTTCAACAAACATCTGCCAGTCCACAAAATTTCGTTCAACAAACATCTGCCAGTCCACAAAACTTCATTCAACAAACATCTGCCAGTCCACAAAACTTCATTCAACAAACATCTGCCAGTCCACAAAACTTCATTCAACAATCACCTGTCAAGTCATACCAGTTCATTGGACTACATTTCCTTCCGTGCGGTGTCCACAACTGGTATGGAAACCAGATTTTAGGGTTACAAGACCTATCGTTCAGCCAGTCAAGTAATCGCATGAATAGATACACAAATGAGAAAGAAACAGTGTTTGATCTCATCAAATTATCTTTTGTTTTTGAAAAGGATGTTATTAAAATCATTATAATTCACAATGTATTTAAAGGTGTGGATTTAAAAACTGAATGGAAAATTATCTAAGTGTTTTGCGACAACTGTTAAAACACTCACATTAAAATAATTTTATAACTTCTATAAAAGTTAATTAACTTGGTGTGTTAAAAGTCAGCAAAACACCAAAATGTATATATTTACAAATAAGTTTACTTGTATGAAATATTACTCCATAAACTGTGTTTACAACCCAACTGTTTAGTATTTAATAATCCTGTGGTGGGTGTGAATTCATTTTTTTTTCATCAAAGAGTGTAAAATCACACTTTTTGGAGTATACACTACACATCAGTACGTCACACTGATACGAGTGTAAAATCCCATTATTTAGGGTGTGTGTATTATACGCCTTTTGAGAGGTATTTAAAAAAAATTCATACCCGCACAAGACTCTAATTTTCCCTTCTCAGACGTTCTTGGAAGAAAAATTTTTAATCATATAGTGAAAAGGACAAGCACCGTTACTCAAGTTTTTGGATCAACTAACCTTATACCTGTTCAAGTCCTGTGTTATAGAAAGATAATAAAGCTTATTAGAAACTTTTGTATCTTATTGATTTGGGCTCTCCTTCAAAAGATACTTAACTGCTCCTAAAGGAGTATTATGGTTGGTGCTTTAATATTTATCCTTCCATTTAACTTGTTTTCTCTTTTCAAAACAATTCCAAGTTAAGGGTTAGTGTTTCTTACTGAATTAGACTTGCAGTATCTGCCTTTGAAACTTGGAGTTTTCATTTCTAAGCTTACCAAATCTTTTGTTTCTCCCAATTCGACCTTCTCGTTACAGTTGTAGAAGAAAACCAAGACCCTGGGGAGTTTAAATAATGGGGATTATTACAGAAGGTTAAATTCAATCAATTTTTTATTGCGTTTCAACTATAAAAAGAATAAACTTCAAACAACAACGTAAAGTGTTTTACTACTCAACTCAGTGGATGTCACGTATTGAAAAATAGAGCTTGAAAATAACTGTCAACTGAAATGACGTGTGGCTGTACATACGACAAGTTTTGGTATTACAAACAAAACGAACACTGAGACTATCTACTGATATTTTCACTTGAATATTCCTCAAACGTCGGAAGCCACAGTTTCCTTCTTGTAGCAAACGAGTGTAGTTTTACTCTTTATAGATTCTCACGACAAATATCTTTGAACAACCCATCAAAGAAACGTCTTTCTCGAAGAGACTCCTACTTAAAGTGCCTCTCAACTTCTCATAATATCCCCTTGAATTCTCACCAGACAAAGAAACGTCTTTCTCGAAGAGACTCCTACTTAAAGTGCCTCTCAACTTCTCATAATATCCCCTTGAATTCTCACCAGACGTGGCCCGGTTTGGCCAGGTGGTAAGGCACACGATATGAGGGTCGCGGGTTCGAATTCCCGTCACACTAAACATGCCAGCCTTTTTAGCCGTGGGGGCGTTATAATGTTACGGTCAATCCCACTATTCGTTGGTAAAATAGTAGCCCAAGAGTTGGCGGTGGGTGGTGATGACTAGCTGCCTTCCCTCTAGTCTTACACTGCTAAATTAGGGACGGCTAGCGAAGATAGCTCTGGAGTAGCTTTGCGCGAAATTCAAACCAAACCCAACAGATCCCTGATATTATCCATTGTTCTGCAGAACAGCACATCAAAGGATACAGTTATACTGTTGTATGTGGACCAATGTAAATATTTCAACAAACTGGCAGTGTTTACTTTAGTGTGTTTTTCTCGGTAATCTAAGACAGTTTTTCTATAAGGAAGTTTACTTCTCAACCAAGCACGAACTTTTATGGTATTACTGTCGTTTGATTTTGTTAGTGGTTCTAAATTTCCTATTTATTAGTATAATTAACTGTCCAAGTTTAGTCTCCTGGTAAATTAATGTAAGAATATAATCTAGCGGTTTCTTTCTTATACGTACAAACTAACTAGCTTGAGAAATCAATCTTTTTCATACCATTGTAAAATCCTGAACAAAATTCATCACGTATTTCGTTATCACATCTGTATGTTAAGAACAAACTGAAATGATAACAAAAGTGGGAAGTTTTTAAAGTTAAAATTTATTTATTTATTGAGGAAACAAAAGTATGAATTATGACGTTGACAAATATACAGGTAGCGAAATAATTAATATTACTTTATATTGAGAGGTTAAAACTGTTAAAGTAGTAAAATATATAATCTTTACGTTACTTTATATTGAGAGGTTAAAACTGTTAAGGTAGTAAAATATATAATATTTATGTTACTTTATATTGAGAGGTTAAAACTGTTAAGGTAGTAAAATATATAATCTTTACGTTACTTTATATTGAGAGGTTAAAACTGTTAAGGTAGTAAAATATATAATCTTTACGTTACTTTATATTGAAAGGTTAAAACTGTTAAGGTAGTAAAATATATAATCTTTACGTTACTTTATATTGAGAGGTTAAAACTGTTAAGGTAGTAAAATATATAATCTTTACGTTACTTTATATTGAGAGGTTAAAACTGTTAAGATAGTAAAATATATAATCTTTACGTTACTTTATATTGAAAAGTTAAAATTGTTAAGGTAGTAATAGAATGGTGGAATATAAAATCTAATTAATGATAAGATATAACGCTAAATTAATGATCGAATATAATGTTAATTAATAATGAATATAATGCTTAAGTGAATGTATAAGATAATGTTTAATTAAAGATAGGATATAATATATACAGATAAAATAGAAAGGTTAATTGTTACAACAAACCCGTAAAAGATAACTAACAAATATTAGTTTCTCATGAGTTGGCAAAAAACTGAAATATGTGGAAATAGAATTTTATATTCTATTATGTAAAACATGAGATTATTTAACAATAGTTAAAAAAACACCAAATTAGAATATTTTCATTTTGACCAAATCAACAGTTTTAATCTCTTGATAAATTTGCTTTTTCCTTGTTAACTTCGAGAATTCGTATCGTATATATTTTCAAGATATTTAAACCTAATTTTCTCCCCCCCTTGTACCACAACAGTAAATTTTCGAACTTGCAACGTTAAAATCCAGGTTCGAGACTCCGGATATAAATAGAGAGCACATGGTCCATTGTGGAGTTTTTCGATTGTAACACAACACTAATTTCTTTTGCTACCTCAGTTCTATGCCGTCCTCTTCTTATCAAGCCGTGTCTATCTTAGGACAATATTTGTACTTAATATTGCAAGCTCCGGCATGTTTCTTTGCTCACAATTTGTATGAATACAGAAGGTTTAATAGTCCTGAACAGCCACAATGTGAGAGTTGTGCGGCATAGACGACTTTCAGGGATTAAAAGTTGCTTCATTGTTGACGAAGAGAAACCCACTTGATATAAAAATGTATCTCAGGACGGCTAGTTCGAGTCTAGTATGGCTTTAGTACGGGTCTAGTACGGGTATTATCACTTTTACTATTAAAGCAGAGAACAATGTTTCAACCTTCTTAGGTCATCTTAAGACTTTTCTGGTAAGATAAAGGAGTGGACTCATTTTAATGTAATGAATATATTTCCATTTATGGACGAATATTCTTCATATTGCATTACGTGAGCTAGTAGTTAGAACATAAAAACCTGTTTTATCAACACTTAATGTCAAAGCCACGTGAAATGGATATTTATTATTTATTGTACTATCAAACACTATGACAGTAGCGGGTGGCTAGTTTGTTGTGCTTTGTGGTTTGGTTTGAATTTCGTGCAAAGCTACACGAGGTCTACCTGCGCTAACCGTCCACAATTTTGCAGTGTAGGACTAGAGAGAAGGCAGTTAGTCATCACCACCCACCGCCAATTCTTGGGCTACAATTTTATCAACGAATAGTGGGATCGACCGTAGCATTATAACGCCCCCACGACTGAAAGGGTGAGCATGTTTGGTGTGACGGGAATACGAACCCGCGATCCTCAGATTACGAGTCTAGTGCCTTAACCACCTGGTCAGTCCGGGCCTGCGTTTTGTGACTGAGTTTACTGCGTGAGTTCATTTTGTTAATGGTAATCGATAAATATAGCACGCAATGCTATTTTGAATTCAGCAAAAATCATTAATTTTAAACGGCATTATAGCATTGAGATATTGAACATTTCCAGCTGATGAACTTAGAATTTAGAAACACAATTAAAAATTATTTAGCTCATTTAACTTTACTTCAATCAGCTACAAACTTTACAGATTTGTGTTATATTATTATGCTAAAAACGTATTGAAATGTTTATTAAGTAGAAAAATATTATTTTTAGTTAACTCTATGCTTACGTTTATCCAGCTATTTGACACGGAGTTGTGTACTATTTATTAGTTATATCATCAACTACCATACCATTACAAGACGAAGAGAAAACAACAAACGTACAGATACAATAGTTAACAACAATCACCAATAGCCTTACCATGAGAACGTTATAAGAAGAGAAATAGACACGAAGACACGTAACCACGTTTTAATCTTGCTTACGTGACACTGGAAACATGTTTTAATAACACGACGGCTATCTCCGCCAGCCGTCCACAATTTAACAGTGTAAGTCTAGAGAGAAGGCAGCTAGTCATCACTACCCACCGCCAACACTTGGGCTACTCCTTTACCAATGAATAGTGGGATTGACCGTGACATTACAACGCCACCACGGCTGAAAGAGCGAGCATGTTTGGTGAGACGGGAATTCGAATCAGCGATCCTCGGATTACGAGTCGAGTGCCTTAACCACCTGGCCATGCCGGGCCCCATCCCGACGTAAACAACATATATTAAAAATTACCGTTTAACATTCTCCTCAGGTTTCTTATGTTATAACTTAAACTATGTTAAATTTCGCATAAAGAACGAGATAATACCCACTCAAACATTTTCTGTTAATCTACTTCATGGTTACGTCCTAATCTTTATAGCAACTACGGTTGTTTTGTGTAGATTAGTCTCAAAGAACATCTCATGCAATATTTCTCAATATACCTCTCACTATATCTTTTCATTTTTGGATGACTACACGTCACCTAACATATGTTGTTATGCACGTCACCTAGCTACTGTTGTTATACACGTCACCATGCAACTGTTCTCAGAAAAAAAAATTCTTTCTTATATTCTTCGATACCAAAAAAAATGTCTAATTTTACTGTCTTTTTGTGATTTATTCTGAGCGTATTTTTCTCAAGGGGCCTGGCATGGCCTAGCGCGTTAAGGCGTGCGCTTCGTAATCTGAGGGTCGCGGGTTCGCGCCCGAGTCGCGCCAAACATGCTCGCCCTCCCAGCCGTGGGGGCGTTATAATGTGACGGTCAATCCCATTATTCGTTGGTAAAAGAGTAGCCCAAGAGTTGGCGGTGGGTGGTGACGACTAGCTGCCTTCCCTCTAGTCTTACACTGCTAAATTAGGGACGGCTAGCACAGATAGTCTTCGAGTAGCTTTGCGCGAAATTCCAAAAACCAAACTTTTCTCAATAGAACAGTTGTAAGTCTACAAACATACATACAAACAATCTGAACGTGCATTTATTGTTCTTCAGTTGTATACAGCTGTTAGAATTATGTGAAGTACCGTGAGCAGTTGATGATGTAATAATATTGAGCATCATATACGTGATTCATTTCTTTTCATTATCTTCGTATAGTAACGTTGTTGATGATGTAATAATATTAAGCATCATATATCTACGTGTTTCATTTCTTTTCATTATCTTCGTATAGTAACGTTGTTGATGATGTAATAATATTGAGCATCATATATCTACGTGATTCATTTCTTTTCATTATCTTCGTATAGTAACGTTGTTGATGATGTAATAATATTAAGCATCATATATCTACGTGATTCATTTCTTTTCATTATCTTCGTATAGTAACGTTGTTGATGATGTAATAATATTGAGCATCATATATCTACGTGATTCATTTCTTTTCATTATCTTCGTATGGTAACGTTGTTGATGATGTAATAATATTGAGCATCATATATCTACGTGTTTCATTTCTTTTCATTATCTTCGTATAGTAACGTTGTTGATGATGTAATAATATTAAGCATCATATATCTACGTGATTCATTTCTTTTCATTATCTTCGTATAGTAACGTTGTTGATGATGTAATAATATTAAGCATCATATATCTACGTGATTCATTTCTTTTCATTATCTTCGTATAGTAACGTTGTTGATGATGTAATAATATTAAGCATCATATATCTACGTGTTTCATTTCTTTTCATTATCTTCGTATAGTAACGTTGTTGATGATGTAATAATATTGAGCATCATATATCTACGTGATTCATTTCTTTTCATTATCTTCGTATAGTAACGTTGTTGATGATGTAATAATATTAAGCATCATATATCTACGTGATTCATTTCTTTTCATTATCTTCGTATAGTAACGTTGTTGATGATGTAATAATATTAAGCATCATATATCTACGTGATTCATTTCTTTTCATTATCTTCGTATAGTAACGTTGTTGATGATGTAATAATATTAAGCATCATATATCTACGTGTTTCATTTCTTTTCATTATCTTCGTATAGTAACGTTGTTGATGATGTAATAATATTGAGCATCATATATCTACGTGATTCATTTCTTTTCATTATCTTCGTATAGTAACGTTGTTGATGATGTAATAATATTAAGCATCATATATCTACGTGATTCATTTCTTTTCATTATCTTCGTATAGTAACGTTGTTGATGATGTAATAATAAGTATAATACATTTACGTGTTTTCAGTGTTGGCATTCATTAAAACAGGTAGAATATTTTAAATAAATGTTTCTGTAAGTCGTTTGTGCAAGAAAAACAATTTTTATGAACAATAAAAGTTGTCTAGAAACGAAATGTCTAAAATTTTGATCTACCCACGGATATTTCGGAATATGAACAGTTTTCTGTTCCCGCAGAAAGAGTATCACAACTGTGATTTACTTATACATAACAATTTGTTAAATCAGTTTGGAAAATTAAGCCGCAGATCTCCTGTTTAATATCTTTCTTTAGTCATGAACACCTTTCTAAATAAATTAATGACTTTATTTCGGAAAATAAACTCGTCTGGTTTTACTAATGATGACGAGAAACCCTCTTGAAATAAAAATGTATCTCAGAACGGTTAATCTGAAGATGACCTAGGAAGATCGAAACGTTGTTCTCTCCTTATCAATAAAGGTATTAATATCCATACCAGCCGTTCTGAGATACATCGTCTGGTTTTAATTAGGCGATACACTGCTATTTAACTGTTGGCTTTTTAATCACATGTCTTATCTCTAACATGTTCTTCTGTTATCGTACCAACTCATGAATACCAGTCACCGCTAGTTTCTTAACATATTTACAGGTTTTGTTTGTTCTTTCTTAAACTTTTGTCCTCTGAAGTTTCTTTTCTTATTTCAAGGTAGAGGTTATTGATTTAACATTTATCTAGGTCACAGACAGATGAGACACGTTCAACGAAGCTGCACCGTACATCAGTAGAGATTAACGTGTTAAGTGTCTTTCTCACTATTGAGTGTTAAATGGATTCCTTGTTCAATGCACAAAGACGGATCTCTATCTATGTCGAGAGGAAATAGGTCTTTACCTTTCTGTAGTTGCTCGTTTAGTGTTGATATAATCTCTTAATATTTGCTTTTAAAGGTCAAAGTTGAAAGAGTTTCACTCAACCAACTAAATTTAATCTTTTAATCTTCAACGATGTTCGTTCACGTGACATGCTAATACAAGAAGTAAAGAGCTGTGCCCAAACTATAGGTGGTTGGCCCAATAAATAGGGCGTCAGCAAAGCAGGACCACCAAGAATGGTTTTTGAAATAATCTGATATTTTAAAGAATGCGTGGAAGTGGTCCTCACGGATAAAATCAAAGCAGTATTGACAAGTTTCCCGAAAGCTAGCTGACTCATACCTTGTTGACTTGAATATGAATCTTTGTGGAAAACTACAATGCTTCCACTGTTATACGTTTAATGAAACAGCCACATTCACCTACATGAGACAGGATACAATATGTGTTTCCAAATGTGGATGTCGCACTACATATTTGTTTAACATAAATTAACTGCTCTGATAAAACTCTCTTTGTCTCAGCTGAAAATGAAACAAAAACATCCTCAGGGAAGAGCAGACTTGATTTATTTTCCCCACTCTGTAAAAAGTGGACATGCTTCGTCGACTTAGCTTCGATGAAAATATCCAGGATTTTACAATCAGAAAATCTAGAAAAAAAACCATTTTAATTTCAGCATACATATAAGTTTTGTTTCATTTGGAAAGATAAAAATGTATTTTAAGGTTTAGTATTGTTTTCATTATGAATTACGTATATAATTTTTTCAGTGCTGAGGGTCTATAAAGGTCTTAATCGACCGGTCCTGAACAGCTTGTGTCAAAGACCTTGCGTCTCTAAATTACACTATATCTGTGTTCAGTATTCAACTGAAGCTGGACAACATTAAATATCTTATGTAAAAATCGACATCTCAATTGCCTAACACAATGACAACAAACCATAGTTTTCAAACTGATTCTAATTTTGCTATTAATAGTAGAGAAGAAATTGTTTTAGCTTATATTTAGTAACGTCTATCATATATCCTAACTAATATTTTATTTCCATTTTGCTAGTATAGAAGACAGGGTGTGTGTTTTCTTATAACAAAGTCACATCTGACTATTTTCTGAGTTCACAGATAGGAATGGAACCCCTAATTTTAGCGTTGTAGGTCCGTAGACTTACCGCTATACCAGCGAAGTATAGAGAAGGAAAGCTGTATTTCAAGAATAAAAGACATAAAATAATAACACAACTGTTACTACGTTTAGCCCTGCACTTCAGTGACACGTTCTACGCTAGAATCTGGGTTTCGATACTCGTAGTGGGCAGAGCACAGATAGCCCAATGTTTAGCTTTCTGCTTAATTACAAACGAAACGATTAGCCTTAAAGAGTAACGATTTGCTTGCACTAACGTGATTAGCACAAAGGAGCGAAACGATTTTAGCAATTATATTTTAAAATAAAGGTGTTCAACGTATGTTATTATCAGTTTTATCATCAGGGTGTGGTTGTTGTAAACAAGTTTTACACCAGATTAACCTGTCATCATCAGTGTGTGGTTGTTGAAAACAAGTTTTACACAAGATTAACCTGTCATCATCAGGGTGTAGTTGTTGTAAACAAGTTTTACACCAGATTAACCTGTCATCATCAGGGTGTAGTTGTTGTAAACAAGTTTTACACCAGATTAACCTGTCATCATCAGGGTGTAGTTGTTGAAAACAAGTTTTACACCAGATTAACCTGTCATCATCAGGGTGTAGTTGTTGTAAAACAAGTTTTACACAAGATTAACCTGTCATCATCAGGGTGTAGTTGCTGTAAACAAGTTTTACACCAGATTAACCTGTCATCATCAGGGTGTAGTTGCTGTAAACAAGTTTTACACCAGATTAACCTGTCATCATCAGGGTGTAGTTGTTGTAAACAGGTTTTACACCAGATTAACCTGTCATCATCAGGGTGTAGTTGTTGTAAACAAGTTTTACACCAGATTAACCTGTCATCATCAGGGTGTAGTTGCTGTAAATAAGTTTTACACCAGATTAACCTGTCATCATCAGGGTGTAGTACCTGTAAACAAGTTTTACACCAGATTAACCTGTCATCATCAGGGTGTAGTTGTTGTAAACAGGTTTTACACCAGATTAACCTGTCATCATCAGGGTGTAGTTGTTGTAAACAAGTTTTAAACCAGATTAACCTGTCATCATCAGGGTGTGGTTGCTGTAAACAAGTTTTACACCAGATTAACCTGTCATCATCAGGGTGTAGTTGCTGTAAACAAGTTTTACACCAGATTATCCTGTCATCATCAGGGTATGTAGTTGTTATAAACAAGTTTTACACCAGATTAACCTGTCATCATCAGGGTGTAGTTGTTGTAAACAAGTTTTACACCAGATTAACCTGTCATCATCAGGGTGTAGTTGCTGTAAACACGTTTTACACCAGATTAACCTGTCATCATCAGGGTGTAGTTGCTGTAAACACGTTTTACACCAGATTAACCTGTCATCATCAGGGTGTAGTTGCTGTAAACACGTTTTACACCACATTAACTTGTCATCATCAGGGTGTAGTTGCTGTAAACAAGTTTTACACCAGATTATCCTGTCATCATCAGGGTGTGGTTGTTATAAACAAGTTTTACACCAGATTAACCTGTCATCGTCAGGGTGTAGTTGTTGTAAACAAGTTTTACACCAGATTAACCTGTCATCATCAGGGTGTGGTTGTTGTAAACAGGTTTCACACCAGATTAACCTGTCATCATCAGGGTGTAGTTGTTGTAAACAAGTTTTACACCAGATTAACCTGTCATCATCAGGGTGTAGTTGCTGTAAACAAGTTTTACACCAGATTAACCTGTCATCATCAGGGTGTAGTTGCTGTAAATAAGTTTTACACCAGATTAACCTGTCATCATCAGGGTGTAGTTGCTGTAAACACGTTTTACACCAGATTAACTTGTCATCATCAGGGTGTGGTTGTTATAAACAAGTTTTACACCAGATTAACTTGTCATCATCAGGGTGTAGTTGCTGTAAACAAGTTTTACACCAGATTAACCTGTCATCATCAGGGCGTGGTTGTTATAAACAAGTTTTACACCACATTAACTTGTCATCATCAGGGTGTAGTTGCTGTAAACAAGTTTTACACCAGATTAGCCTGTCATCATCAGGGTGTGGTTGTTGTAAACAGGTTTTACACCAGATTAACCTGTCATCATCAGGGTGTAGTTGTTGTAAACAAGTTTTACACCAGATTAACCTGTCATCATCAGGGTGTGGTTGTTATAAACAAGTTTTACACCAGATTAACCTGTCATCATCAGGGTGTAGTTGCTGTAAACAAGTTTTACACCAGATTATCCTGTCATCATCAGGGTGTAGTTGCTGTAAACAAGTTTTACACCAGATTAACCTGTCATCATCAGGGTGTAGTTGTTGTAAACAAGTTTTACACCAGATTAACCTGTCATCATCAGGGTGTGGTTGTTGTAAACAAGTTTTACACCAGATTAACCTGTCATCATCAGGGTGTAGTTGCTGTAAATAAGTTTTACACCAGATTAACCTGTCATCATCAGGGTGTAGTTGTTGTAAATAAGTTTTACACCAGATTAACCTGTCATCATCAGGGTGTAGTTGTTGTAAACACGTTTTACACCACATTAACCTGTCATCATCAGGGTGTAGTTGCTGTAAACAAGTTTTACACCAGATTAACCTGTCATCATCAGGGTGTAGTTGCTGTAAACACGTTTTACACCTCATTAACTTGTCATCATCAGGGTGTAGTTGCTGTAAACAAGTTTTACACCAGATTAACCTGTCATCATCAGGGTGTAATTGCTGTAAACACGTTTTACACCAGATTAACTGTCATCATCAGGTGTGGTTGTTATAAACAAGTTTTACACCAGATTAACCTGTCATCATCAGGGTGTAATTGTTGTAAACAAGTTTTACACCAGATTAACCTGTCATCATCAGGGTGTGGTTATTATAAACAAGTTTTACACCAGATTAACCTGTCATCATCAGGGTGTGGTTGTTATAAACAAGTTTTACACCAGATTAACCTGTCATCATCAGGGTGTGGTTGCTGTAAACAAGTTTTACACCAGATTATCCTGTCATCATCAGGGTGTGGTTGTTATAAACAAGTTTTACACCAGATTAACCTGTTATCATCAGGGTGTAGTTGTTGTAAACAAGTTTTACACCAGATTAACCTGTCATCATCAGGGTGTAGTTGGTGTAAACAAGTTTTACATCAGATTAACCTTTCATCATAAGGGTGGAGTTGGTGTAAACAAGTTTTACACCAGATTAACCTGTCATCATCACGGTGTGGTTGTTATAAACAAGTTTTACACCAGATTAACCTGTCATCATCAGGGTGTAGCTGTTGTAAACAAGTTTTACACCAGATTAACCTGTCATCATCAGGGTGTAGTTGCTGTAAACATGTTTTACACCAGATTAACCTGTCATCATCAGGGTGTAGTTGTTGTAAACAAGTTTTACACCAGATTAACCTGTCATCATCAGGGTGTAGTTGCTGTAAATAAGTTTTACACCAGATTAACCTGTCATCATCAGGGTGTAGTTGCTGTAAATAAGTTTTACACCAGATTAACCTGTCATCATCAGGGTGTAGTTGCTGTAAACACGTTTTACACCACATTAACTTGTCATCATCAGGGTGTGGTTGTTATAAACAAGTTTTACACCAGATTAACTTGTCATCATCAGGGTGTAATTGCTGTAAACAAGTTTTACACCAGATTAACCTGTCATCATCAGGGCGTGGTTGTTATAAACAAGTTTTACACCACATTAACTTGTCATCATCAGGGTGTAGTACCTGTAAACAAGTTTTACACCAGATTAGCCTGTCATCATCAGGGTGTGGTTGTTGTAAACAGGTTTTACACCAGATTAACCTGTCATCATCAGTGTGTAGTTGTTGTAAACAAGTTTTACACCAGATTAACCTGTCATCATCAGGGTGTGGTTGTTATAAACAAGTTTTACACCAGATTAACCTGTCATCATCAGGGTGTAGTTGCTGTAAACAAGTTTTACACCAGATTATCCTGTCATCATCAGGGTGTGGTTGTTATAAACAAGTTTTACACCAGATTAACCTGTCATCATCAGGGTGTAGTTGTTGTAAACAAGTTTTACACCAGATTAACCTGTCATCATCAGGGTGTAGTTGTTGTAAACAATTTTTACACCAGATTAACTGTCATCATCAGGGTGTAGTTGCTGTAAACAAGTTTTACACCAGATTATCCTGTCATCATCAGGGTGTGGTTGTTATAAACAAGTTTTACACCAGATTAACCTGTCATCATCAGGGTGTAGTTGTTGTAAACAAGTTTTACACCAGATTAACCTGTCATCATCAGGGTGTAGTTGCTGTAAACAAGTTTTACACCAGATTAACCTGTCATCATCAGGGTGTAGTTGCTGTAAACACGTTTTACACCTCATTAACTTGTCGTCATCAGGGTGTAGTTGCTGTAAACAAGTTTTACACCAGATTAACCTGTCATCATCAGGGTGTAATTGCTGTAAACACGTTTTACACCACATTATCTTGTCATCATCAGAGTGTAGTTGCTGTAAGCAAGTTTTACACCACATTAACTTGTCATCATCAGGGTGTAATTGCTGTAAACAAGTTTTACACCAGATTAACCTGTCATCATCAGGGTGTGGTTGTTGCAAACAAGTTTTACACCAGATTAACCTGTCATCATCACGGTGTGGTTGTTATAAACAAGTTTTACACCAGATTAACCTGTCATCATCAGGGTGTAGTTGCTGTAAACAAGTTTTACACCAGATTATTCTGTCATCATCAGGGTGTGGTTGTTATAAACAAGTTTTACACCAGATTAACCTGTTACCTTTAGGGTGTAGTTGTTGTAAACAAGTTTTACACCAGATTAACCTGTCATCATCAGGGTGTAGTTGTTGTAAACAAGTTTTACATCAGATTAACCTTTCATCATAAGGGTGGAGTTGGTGTAAACAAGTTTTACACCAGATTAACCTGTCATCATCAGGGTGTAGTTGCTGTAAACACGTTTTACACCACATTAACTTGTCATCATCAGGGTGTAGTTGCTGTAAACAAGTTTTACACTAGATTAGCCTGTCATCATCAGGGCGTGGTTGTTGTAAACAGGTTTTACACCAGATTAACCTGTCATCATCAGGGTGTAGTTGCTGTAAACACGTTTTACACCAGATTAACCTGTCATCTTCAGGGTGTAGTTGCTGTAAACAAGTTTTACACCAGATTAACTTGTCATCATCAGGGTGTAGTTGCTGTAAACAAGTTTTACACCAGATTAACTTGTCATCATCAGGGTGTAGTTGCTGTAAACACGTTTTACACCACATTAACCTGTCATCTTCAGGGTGTAGTTGCTGTAAACAAGTTTTACACCAGATTAACTTGTCATCATCAGGGTGTAGTTGCTGTAAACAAGTTTTACACCAGATTAACTTGTCATCATCAGAGTGTAGTTGCTCTAAAGAAGTTTTACACCACATTAACTTGTCATCATCAGGGTGTAGTTGCTGTAAACAAGTTTTACAGAGCAAGGTATTGCCATTGATTATTTGAAATTGAGAACTGAGAAGACAAGAATTCCAGGGAACATCCGAAAAAAAAAACACATTTTCGCTTCTTAACTGTTTAAGTTTCACATTATTACGTAAATGATGTTCAAGAGAATGTCGTGTCTTAAAGTACGTCATTGTATCCGATTCTTTTCGTCTTTTCTTCGATTTGTTAACATATTTGCATTGAACGTTAAGATGTGACTGAGCACAGTCAGTTCTCACATTTACAGTAAATTTTTCACCCAATGACACATTTATTGCTTTCTCCAAGAATACTGAAATGGGAGTTAATCTCCGAAGTACACGGCTTGGCTCTGTTATTTAAGTATAAATCTCCCGTTCTTTCAATTGTCTCAGACAAGCTGTGCTGTGAAAAACCATCAGTAAAACCGAGCACGTGCTCAAATCATACTTTCAGACGACTCGTTGCTGCTACAGAAGTCCTTCTGATCTTATATTTTCCCCGTCCCGAAACTAAACCGGTCTTAAAAGTGTGGTCACGTCCTCGAGCTCCGAGCGTGAAACAGACTACACCTCAATCAGCAGAAGAATTACGTATTTCCTGGAAATCGACACAACCTGGCGAACGTGGAAACCACACGTCAGCAGAAATCCAATCACATTACGTATTCGTCACAAATCAGTGACGTTTCTACTACTTCGTATCTGAAAGTGAAAGGTTCTATATATCTCAGAAAGTTTGATGATCTGTGTTTCTATTCGTCTCCTTTGATCTTCTCGCATATTTCTTACGATTCTCATATTTCTGTTTCTTCCACACTGCTGCAGGCACAAAAATATATACTTTAATATCTTCACTTGTTTTAATATGGATGTCATTAGATGGTCAGGAACGTCTCAAAATCTGTTCACGTATATAATTATCAAATATTTCACAGACGTTATAAACACTGCTTGTTTTCTCAATGTTTAAGATTAATTAGCTATATAACACGTTTATTTTGCTTGTCGTTTAAGCACAAAGTTATAAAATGGAAAATATATGCTGTGTCCACCATGGGTATCGAAACCTGCTTTTTAACTACTAGGGTGCAACACCGATACTTTTAAGAGGATTGTCCTTCAATGGCATGTTTTTGCTGCTAACTTTACTAAAGAAACTTTACAAACTAGATACTTACTTATATTATTGTCTAGTAAAGTGTTTCTGGCAAAATTTAGAAAAACCACATTTATATACAAAACGAATTAGTTGCTCGCCATGTTATTAGATTTGGAAATGAATATTTTTAATATAAACAGATTCTTATACGTACGAAAACTAAACGTTGAGTTGAAAAAATGCTTCATTTTGAATACAAATCAGAAACAAGTCAGTAATATACAGTAATACTAGTACATATACACCACTATTAGTACATATACACTACTACTAGAACATATACACTGCTACTAGTACATATACACCACTACTAGTACATATACACTACTACTAGTACATATACACTAGTACTAGTACATATACACCACTATTAGTACATATGCACTACTACTGGAACATATACACTACTACTGGTACATATGCACCACTACTGGTTGCATATGCGCTACTTTCTTCGGTTGCGTATGCGCCGCTACTGGTTATTATGCGCCGCTGCTGGTTGCATATGCGCCACTACTGGTTGCGTATGCGCCATACTACTGGTTGCGTATGCGCTGCTGCTGGTTGCGTATGCGCCACTGCTGGTTGCGTATGCGCCACTGCTTCGGTTGCGTATGCGCCACTTTCTGGTTGCGTATGCATGCTGCTGGTTGCGTATGCGCCGCTCTTCGTTGCGTATGCGCCACTGCTCGGTTGCGTATGCGCCGCTGCTGGTTGCGTATGCGCCGCTGCTGCTGCGTAATGCGCCGCTGCTGGTTGCGTATGCGCTACTTTCTCTGGTTTGTATGCGCCACTACTGGTTGCGTATGCGCCGCTGCTGGTTGCGTAATGCGCTGCTCTGCTGGTTGCGTATGCGCCACTGCTGGTTGCGTATGCGCCGCTGCTGGGACAAGGGGCGCCTGATGCGGTTGCGTAATGCGCTGCTGCTGGTTGCGTATGCGGCTCTGCTGGTTGCGTATGCGCTGCTACTGGTTGCGTAATGCGCCGCTGCTTCGGTTCGTAATGCGCCGGTTGCTGGTTGCGTATGCGCCATCCTGGTGCGTATGCGCCTGCTGCTGGTTGCGTATGCGCTTTCTGGTGCTGGTTGCGTATGCGCCGCTGATTGGTTGCGTATGCGCTGCTGCTGGGACGTATGCGCTGCTTTCTGGTTGCGTATGCGCCGCTGCTGGTTGCGTAATGCGCTGCTGGTTGCGTATGCGCCGCTGCTGGTTGCGTAATGCGCCGCTGCTGGTTGCGTAATGCGCTATCTGCTGGTTGCGTAATGCGCCGCTGCTGGTTGCGTATGCGCCGCTGCTGGTTGCGTAATGCGCTGATTGTGGTTGCGTAATGCGCTGCTTCTTCGGGTTGCGTATGCGCTACTTTCTTCGGTTGCGTATGCGCCGCTAACTGGTTGCGTAATGCGCCGCTTTCTGGTTGCGTAATGCGCCACTGCTGCTGCGTATGCGCCGCTGCTGGTTGCGTAATGCGCCTTCACTGGTTGCGTAATGCGCCACTCTCTGGTGCGTGCGCTGCTCGATGCGTAATAACGCGCTCTTTAACTGGTTGCGTATGCGCTGCTTCGGTTGCGTATGCGCTGCTCTTCTGGTTGCGTATGCGCCGCCTCTCTGGTTGCGTATGCGCTACTGCGGTTGCGTATGCGCCACTTTCACTGGTTGCGTAATGCGCTTTCTGCTGGTTGCGTAATGCGCTCACTCGCTGGTTGCGTATGCGCCACTGCTGGTTGCGTATGCGCCGCTGCTGCTGCGTATGCGCCACTCTGCTGGTTGCGTAATGCGCCACTGCTGGTTGCGTATGCGCCATCTGGTTGCGTATGCGCTGCTTTCACTGGTTGCGTATGCGCCGCTTTTCTTCGGTTGCGTAATGCGCCGCTGCTGGTTGCGTAATGCGCTGAATGCTTCGGTTGCGTATGCGCTGCTGCTTCGGTTGCGTATGCGCTTTCACGATGGTTGCGTAATGCGCCGCTCTTCTGGTTGCGTAATGCGCTGATGATCGGTTGCGCATTAATGCGCTGCTTCTTTCTTCGGTTGCGTATGCGCGCTGCGCCGGTTGCTTTCCACTGGTTGCGTATGCGCCGCTCGCTGGTGCTGCGTATGCGCCACTTTTCTGGTTGCGTATGCGCCGCTGCTTCGGTTGCGTAATGCGCTAAATCAATTCTGGTTGCGTATGCGCTGCTGCTGGTTGCGTAATGCGCTGCTGCTGGTTGCGTATGCTGCGCTGCTGCTGGTTGCGTACATGCGCCGCTACTGGTTCGTAATGCGTTGCTGCTGGTTGCGTATGCGCCATCCTGGTTGCGTATGCGCTTCTTCTTCGGTTGCGTATGCGCTTCAGTTCTTTGGTTGCGTATGCGCCATTCTTGGTTGCGTATGCGTAATGGGACGCTGCTGGTTGCTAGGTTGCGTATGCGCCGCTTCGCTGGTTGCGTAATGCGCTGCTACTGGTTGCGTATGCGCCACTGCTGCTGGTTGCGTATGCGCCGCTGCTGGTTGCGTATGCATCTCTTGCTGTTTGCGTATGCGCAGCTGCTGGTTGCGTACGCTGCTGTTGGTTGCGCGCTGCTGGTTGCGTATGCGCTGCTGCTGGTTGCGTATGCGCTTCGCTTTCTTCGGTTGCGTATGCGCCGCTGCTGGTTGCGTATGCGCAATGCGCCGCTGCTGGTTGCGTAATGCGCCACTCTTCGGTTGCGTATGCGCCGCTGCTGGTTGCGTATGCGCCGCTGCTGGTTGCGTAATGCGCCGCTATGGTTGCGCCATGCGCGCTGCTGGTTGCGTAATGCGCTGCTGGTGGTTGCGTATGCGCTGCTAGGTTGCGTAATAACGCCACTGCTGGTTGCGTAATGCGCCACTCTTCTGGTTGCGTATGCGCCACTTTCTGCTGCGTAATGCGCCGCTGCTGGTTGCGTAATGCGCTACTGCTGGTTGCGTATGCGCCGCTACTGGTTGCGTATGCGCTACTGGGTTGCGTAATGCTGCTTCTGGTTGCGTATGCGCCGCTGCTGGTTGCGTAATGCGCCACTGCTGGTTGCGTATGCGCCACTGCTGGTTGCGTATGCGCCACTGCTGGTTGCGTAATGCGCCACTGCTGGTTGCGTATGCGCTTCTGGTGGTTGCGTAATGCGCTGCTGCTCGGTTGCGTATGCGCTAATGGTTGCGTATGCACTGCTACTGGGTTGCGTATGCGCCGCTTTCGCTGGTTGCGTATGCGCCATTGCTGGTTGCGTATGCACGCTAACTGCTGGTTGCGTAATGCGCTATGCTGCTGCGTATGCGCTATCTGCTGGTTGCGTAATGCGCATGCTGCTGGTTGCGTATGCGCTGCTTTCTTGGTTGCGTAATGCGCCGCTGCTTCGGTTCGTATGCGCCGGTTGCTGGTTGCGTATGCGCCGCTACTGGTTGCGTATGCGCCACTTGCTGCTGCGTAATGCGCTCACTTGCTGGTTGCGTATGCGCCGCTGCTGCGTAATGCGTATGCGCTGCTTCTTGCGTATGCGCCGCTGCTGGTGCGTATGCGCTGCTACTGGTTGCGTATGCGCCGCTACTGGTTGCGTATGCGCTGCTGCTTCTGGTTGCGTATGCGCGCTACTGCTGGTTGCGTATGCGCCGCTTTCTTCTGGTTGCGTATGCGCCGCTATGCTGCTACTATCGCCGCTGCTGGTTGCGTATGCGCCGCTGCTGGTTGCGTATGCGCCGCTCGCTGGTTGCGCTGCGCTGATATTGGTTGCGTAATGCGCTGCTCTTCTGCTGCGTATGCGCCACTGCTTTCTACTGCGTATAACGCCACGCTGCTGGTTGCGTATGCGCCACTAACTGGTTGCGTAATGCGCTGATATGCTGGTTGCGTAATGCGCTCTTTGCTGGTTGCGTAATGCGCAATTCTAACTGGTTGCGTATGCGCTCTCGCTGGTTGCGTATGCGCCACTTTGGTTCGTATGCGCCGGTTAGCTGGTTGCGTAATGCGCCGCTTCTTTCGCTGCGTAATGCGCCGCTTTCTGGTTGCGTATGCGCCGCTCTTGGTTGCGTATGCGCCGCTCGCTGGTTGCGTAATGCGCTGATCGATTGGTTGCGTATGCGCTGCTGCTGGTTGCGTATGCGCTTACGTTGGTTGCGTATGCGCCGCTTCACTGGTTGCGTAATGCGCCACTGCTGCTGCGTATGCGCCGCCGCTGCTGGTTGCGTATGCGCCGCTGCTGGTTGCGTTGCGCGCTGATGTTGGTTGCGTATGCGCGCTGCTGGTTGCGTATGCGAAATTCTGCTGGTTGCGTAATGCACTTTCTTTCTCTGGTTGCATATGCGCCACTCTTCGGTTCGTATGCGCCGGTTGCTGGTTGCGTATGCGCCATCTGGATTGCGTATGCGCTGCTGCTGGTTGCGTAATGCGCTGGTTAGCTGGTTGCGTAATGCGCCATTCGCTGTTGGTTGCGTATGCGCTGCTGCTGGCTAATGCGCTGCTGGTTGCGTATGCGCCGCTACTGGTTGCGTATGCGCTGCTTTCTTGGTTGCGTATGCGCCGCTGCTGGTTGCGTATGCGCCACTGCTGGTTGCGTATGCGCTGCTGCTGGTTGCGTATATGCGCCGCTGCTGGTTGCGTAATGCGCCGCTGCTGGTTGCGTGTGCGCTACTGGTTGGTTGCGTAATGCGCTTTCTGCTGGTTGCGTATGCGCTGCTGCTGGTTGCGTATGCGCCACTGCTGGTTGCGTAATGCGCCACTTCTTTGCTGCGTAATGCGCCGCTCTTCTGGTTGCGTATGCGCCGCTGCTGGTTGCGTAATGCGCTGATCGTTGGTTGCGTATGCGCTGCTTTCGCTGGTTGCGTGTATGCGCTGCTTTCTGGTTGCGTAATGCGCCGCTGCTGGTTGCGTATGCGCTGCTGCTGGTTGCGTATGCGCCGCTTTCTGGTTGCGTAATGCGCTGCTGCTGGTTCGGTTTGCGTAATGCGCCACTGCTGGTTGCGTATGCGCTCTTTCTGGTTGCGTAATGCGCCGCTGCTTCTTCGGTTGCGTAATGCGCTGCTGCTTCGGTTGCGTAATGCGCCGCTTTCTGCTGCGTAATGCGCCGCTCTTCTGGTTGCGTATGCGCCACTTCTTCTGGTTGCGTATGCGCCACGCTGCTGGTTGCGTAATGCGCTGCTTCTTCGGTTGCGTATGCGCCGCTGCTGGTTGCGTATGCGCCGCTGCTGGTTGCGTAATGCGCTAATCAGTGGTTGCGTAATGCGCTATCTGCTGGTTGCGTATGCGCTGCGGATGGTTGCGTATGCGCCGCTCTTTGGTTGCGTAATGCGCTGATCGGTGGTTGCGTAATACGCTTCTACTTCAGTTAACGCGTAATGCTGCGACTGGTTGCGTAATGCGCCACTTTCTTCGGTTGCGTAATGCGCCGCTCTTCTGCTACGTATGCGCCACTTCTTCGGTTGCGTATGCGCCGCTGCTGGTTGCGTATGCGCTGATGGTGGTTGCGTATGCGCTGCTGCTGGTTGCGTATGCGCTTCTGCTGGTGCGTAATGCGCTGCTTCTGGTTGCGTAATGCGCCGCTACTGGTTCATATGCGCCAGTTGCTGGTTGCGTATGCGCCATCCTGGTTGCGTATGCGCTACTGCTGGTTGCGTATGCGCTGGTTGCTGGTTGCGTATGCGCTGGTTGCTGGTTGCGTATGCGCCACTGTTGGTTGCGTATGCGCTGCTTTCTGGGACGTATGCGCTGCTACTGGTTGCGTATGCGCCGCTTTCTGGTTGCGTATGCGCTGCTGCTGGTTGCGGTATGCGCCGCTGCTGGTTGCGTATGCGCCGCTTTCTGGTTGCGTATGCGCTGCTGCTGGTTGCGTAATACTGCGCCACTGCTGGTTGCGTATGCGCCGCTGCTGGTTGCGTAATGCGCTGAATCGTCAGTTGCGTATGCGCGCCTCTTTCTTCGGTTGCGTAATGCGCCGCTGCTGGTTGCGTATGCGCCGCTCTTCTGGTTGCGTATGCGCCGCTGCTGCTGCGTAATGCGCACGCCACTCTGGTTGCGTATATGCGCTCGCTGGTTGCATATGCGCCGCTGCTGGTTGCGTATGCGCTGATCATGGTTGGTTGCGTAATGCGCTGCTGCTGGTTGCGGTAATGCCCTGCTTCACGGTTGCGTATGCGCCGCTGCTCGGTTGCGTAATGCGCCGCTGCTGGTTGCGTAATGCGCCGCTGCTCTGCTGCTGCGATATGCGCCGCTGCTGGTTGCGTATGCGCTGCTGCTGGTTGCGTATGCGCCACTACTTCTGGTTGCGTATGCGCTGCTGCTGGTTGCGTATGCGCTGCTGCTGGTTGCGTATGCGCCGCTTCTTTCGCTGGTTGCGCCATGCACTTCTGCTTGCGTAATGCGCCACTCGCTGGTTGCGTATGCGCCGCTGCTGGTGCGTATGCGCCGCTGCTGGTGCGTATGCGCTGATATTGGTTGCGTATGCGCTTCTGCTGGTTGCGTATGCGCTGCTACTGGTTTGCGTATGCGCCACTACTGCTGGTTCATATGCGCCAGGTTAGCTGGTTGCGTATGCGCCACTGCTGGTTGCGCTATACGCTACTGCTACTACATATACACTTCTACTGGTACATATGCACTGCTACTAGGTTACATATGCACTAATATTAGTACATATACACCACTACTAGTACATATACACCACTACTAGTACATATACACCACTACTTGTACATATACACCACTACTAGTACATATACACTACAAAATTGGTAAAGCAGGATTAGAGACCTTCTATAATTATGACATGTTCTAATAGTTAAGTTACAAATCTTCTCTAATTGTGTCATGCGCTAATTCCTGAATTACAATCCTCACCATTTGTGCCTTTTTATCTAGAAACTGTTGAGTCTCTAATAACAACATTATTTATAATACACTATTTTTAAATAGTAATCTAGAAATTATAGCACCAGTCAATAAGTACATTTCGAATAACCGTTTTTTATTTATTTATTGTAACAATCTAAATTTGGTGCTCATGTCAGCTATTGGCTAAAATACGTTACTTAGCTACCTATTAGCATTAATGAACTGACTGAATACTGGCACCCCATGTTTGTGGGCTTCTAACGACAAAATCTAAGTTTCGATACCTGTGCTTAGCGCAGCAAAGATAGTCCATTGCGTAACTTTTTGCTTGACTCTGAACAAAAGAATTCATAATTAACATTATTAGAGTTGAAGTAGCTAGAAATGACAACTTCTAATAAACGTCACATATAATAGGGCCAATCATTAAGAATGATTTTTGTGTTTAGCGAATAAAGTACCTGGGAAAATATTGGATTTTTTTGTTACAAAAATCAGTTACTAAAATTTTTTTCTATAATTCTTGATCTTAGAAGATTGGTCTCATTTGAGAAAAACCATAACTTTAAACAAGCTGTACCTTAGGATAATATGTATATATATTAAAATCAGATATCGTTACAAAGTTACGAACGTTACGAGTTAACTTCTTAACTTGGTGCAATAGCTTAGAATGTTAAGAAAAATAAAACGGTTTGAAAGTGAGTGTGTGTGTATGTTTTCTTGTAGCAAAGCCACATCGGGCTATCTGCTGAGTCCACCGAGGGAAATCGAACCCCTAATTTGAGCGTTGTAAATCCGTAGACTTACTGCTGTACTAGTGGGGGTCTTTTTATAAGAGCAACTGCTCATTAAAAACATATGCGTCAGTGGATCGTCAGTGGATCGTATGTTGAAAAGGCATTAATAAAGATATTTTGAGCTTATTTAAGATAAGCACGTGAAACTACGTAAATAGAATAAATGTTTTATTAATGTGCTTAAATAAGAATAGCGTGTAAGGCTAAGAATAACATAAAGGAATTTTTTTTAATATATTCACAAGTAGCTGAAGTACCCGCTTCATGATTGATGAAACAGAATCTGAAAAGTTGATTTCCTTTTATGAACAAAACGTACATTAAAACTGCAAACACAAAATACGAACTTCAAATTTTTCATGTCTCTTTCTATGTACACAATAAACCTTCATGCCAAATTTCGTGAATATCCGTCAACACGGGGTGAAGTAGTAATACAAAACGTGAAAACGCAGGTGAAAACCGAAAAACAAAATTCAAAATTGAAAATATGTGTGGATGTATCCTGTATGAACTTATAAACCTCCATACCGACTGGAGGACACGCAATAGACAGTATTATTATATTTTTATACATGTAATGTGTTTATTTAAGAATAACACATTAGGCTAAGTATATAAAACAATATTTTATTAAATGTGTTTATTTTAGAAGATTAATTCAATCTGCAGTAAACGGTCAGTTATTCTCAATTTACCACAGAACCATGTCTGTGTTACACCAGTAATACCAATTTACCACAGAACCATGTCTGTATGTTATACCAGTAATACTAATTTACCATATAACCATGTCAGTATGTTATACTAGTAATACCAATTTACCACAGAACCAAGTATGTATGTTATACCAGTAATACCAATTTACCACAGAATCATGTCAGTATGTTATACCAGTAATACCAATTTACCACAGAACCATGTCAGTATGTTGTACCAGTAATACCAATTTACCACAGAACCATGTCTGTATGTTATACCAGAAATATCAATTTACCACAGAACCATGTCTGTATTTTATACCAGTAATACCAATTTACCACAGAACCACGTCTGTACGTTATACCAGTAATACCAATTTACCATAGAACCATGTCTGTATGTTATACCAGTAATATCAATTTACCACAGAACCATGTCTGTATGTTTTACCAGTAATACCAATTTACCATAGAACCATGTCTGTACGTTATACCAGTAATACCAATTTACCACAGAATCATGTCAGTATGTTATACCAGTAATACCAATTTACCACAGAATCATGTCAGTATGTTATACCAGAAATATCAATTTACCACAGAACCATGTCTGTATTTTATACCAGTAATACCAATTTACCACAGAACCACGTCTGTACGTTATACCAGTAATACCAATTTACCATAGAACCATGTCTGTATGTTATACCAGTAATACCAATTTACCACAGAACCATGTCTGTACGTTATACCAGTAATACCAATTTACCACAGAATCATGTCAGTATGTTATACCAGTAATACCAATTTACCATAGAACCATGTCTGTATGTTATACCAGTAATATTAATTTACCACAGAACCATGTCTGTACGTTATACCAGTAATACCAATTTACCACAGAACCATGCCAATATGTTATACCAGTAATACCAATTTACCACAGAATCATATCAGTATGTTATACCAGTAATACCAATTTACCACAGAACCATGCCAATATGTTATACCAGTAATACCAACTTCCCACAGAACCATGTCTGTACGTTATACTAGTAATACCAACTTACCACAGAACTATGTCAATATTTTATACCCATAACACTCTGCGAAACTTTTATTTTAACGTTTCTATCCAACAACAAAAGTTTCAAGCCTTGTCACTGTAAAATCCGGGATTCGATTTCCCTTGATAGACAGAGAACCGATAGCCAATTGTGCGGCTTTGTGCCTAAAAACAAACGGTCTTCCACCACTTGTTTTAATTTGATCTCAGTATATCACTTATCTCCAAGACTTCATGAGGGAAATTCTCTTCTTTGTTTTCCTTAGCGAATTTCTCCTGATTGTCGATGAAGTGATGCTAATTGAAACAAAAAAAAAATTGAAACTTTATCAGTTCTGGAAGATAATGATTTGAATAGCGGCTGAAACTTTGTCTGATTTCCCTCTGTGATTTGTCTTTCACTAAGCCTTGAAGAAACGAATCATTCTTATATTTTCTCTTAAGTTTCCGTGATAACGTAAGAAAGGATAGCTTTTATCTTCCGTCCTTTGATGTTTTGTTGCCATGGTTTCAATGGTAATTTGGGATCGAAAGTCGTTTCTTATTCACATCGTAAGGGTTAACTTCTGAGTGACAATCATAAAACCAAAACAGATGTTTTTCTCAATGCATAAATACAATTAACACTTTTACCCATAATTAATATATATGAATTCAGTAGAATTAGATGCGACAGTAAAATAACATCTTTAAATTTATTTTGATTGTTCGCATTAATTATTTTAATCCTTTCAACTTACAGTTTCTACATTGTAATTTCGGCCAAAGTTTTAGGTATCCATATTAACAAACAACTTCCGCTTGGTGTCACGAAAGGCCTCATCAGGACTGGATGTAGCGAATATGGCGTCGTTAACATATTGTTATGCATTACTATTTATTTTCAATCACAAAGTCTTAGAAATTTACTAGAATGTCCATCAAATTATGAGTCTTCATTTCGATTTATTTCTTATAACATGGGCCCGGCATGGCCAGGTGGTTAAGGCAATCGACTCGTAATCCGAGTCGCAGGTTCGAATCCCGTGACGCCAAACATGCTCGCCCTTTCAGCCATGGGGGCTTTATAATGTGACGATCAATCCCACTATTCGTTGGTAAAAGAGTAGCCCAAGAGTTGGCGGTGGGTGGTGATGACTGGCTGCCTTCCTTCCCTCTAGTCTTACACTACAAAATTAGGGACGGCTAGCGCAGATAACCCTCGTGTGCGAAATTCTAAAAAAACCAAACAAAAGCAACTGATAGTCAGCACGTGCTAGGTTGATAATTTTTGAAAAAAAGGCTTGAAGTGTTTTGTAAACAGAAGTTACGGGGTGACAATATAAACTTGTTAAAACGTTTACTCTTGTTCTTGTCCTAATATTTGGGTTCCTCATTATCAGAGTTATGTGGCTAACCACTGAAGCTAATTGTTCTGTTCACCATCGACATTTCTTAAGACCTTGAAACAATTTAGATGGACGACTACTTCACTCTCACCGAGGTCATGTTCAAGTGCACGTGATATATTTGAGTTACGGTTTTCTTGTAGTAGAATCAATACAACTTTGTTGACAGCGAGGACAGATGACAAAAACAACAATTCATGATGTCAGCGAATGAATACGGTCCTTAAACTTAAAAAATATTAAAAAATGCTGTATCAGGTTTTAAGTACACTTAAGTTGTGTTTGAGGACAAATCCTACGACAATTGTTTCATAACTGACGTTTTTTGTTTTGTTTTTTTGTTGTTGTTGTTGTTGAATTTCGCCCAAAGCTACTAGAGGGCTATCTGCGTTAGCTGTCCCTAACTTTGATGTGATAGAATACAAGAAAGAAAGCGAGTAAACACCCTCTACCGTCAACTCTTGAGTTATTCTTTTACAACGAATAGTGGTATTGAACGTCACATTATATCACCCCCACAGCTGAAGAGTCGAGAATGTTCGGTGATACGATTCGAACCCGTACTCGTATCAAGAGACACCAGGCCATGCCAAGCCTACTCGATAGTAAAGGAATTATGTCGAAGTTATATCTAATTATATTTTATATAATTATATAACAATTAATTTTTAGCTTTTTCAGGTTATAACCAAAAAGCGCCCCCTAGATTATTATTTTTTAATTGCAAATATGTGATAGGGACAGAATTACTCAACATCAGGTTTTTCTGTCAGCGAGATCACCCAGCTGATGATTCAATGTTTCTAATACCAATAAGTAAAAGGACTAATCTATTCAGTTATATTTGTTAATGGATTAGTTTTTTTTAGTTTTACCTAAATTCTGATCATAAATTAATATCAATAATTGAACTTTGTCCTTTAAAAGTCAGTCCAAACATGAACGACTTCGCCCATAAAATAAGCAAATTAGTATATATACACAACTGAAAGTAAAAACGATTGGTTACAGCAGCTCTTATCTCATTGACTGTTTTTATTCCACTTTAGCCCATAATGGTCACTTGGGTTAAGGCATTCGAGTCGTAATCTGAGGGTCGAAAGTTCGAACCCCCGTTGCACCAAAAATGCTCGCCCTTTCAGCCCGGGAAGAGCGTTATAATGTTACGATCAATCCCACTATTCGTTGGTAAAAGAGTAGCCCAAGAGTTAGCGGTTGGTGGTGATGACTAGCTGTCTTCCTTCTAGTCTTACTCTGTTAAATTAGGAACGGCTAGCGCAGATAGCCCTCGTGTAGCTTTGCGTGAAATTCAAAACAAACAAATTATTTCTCTTTGGTGTTAACAAAGATGGCGCACAAATATGGACATTAAAAATACGCGTAAATAAACACTACATTCTGTCAGCAAAACATGGAGGGATGTTTTAGGTAAACTTAACATGTTTATATTGTAAAACGAATCAGAAAACTATACTCACGTATTCCAGAATTTCTTACGTAATTAAAATATGTAGACTTCTTTGGCATAATACATTTTAGCAGAGCTTAAGACTTACATTATGTGTGAGAAACGTTGTTATTTCGATATCTATTAATAGGTTTGATTTTTTTTCAAATAACTGAATATGACGCATTATTCATTATTTATATTCTTAGAAAAATAAACGTTAGTTTCAATACACTCATCCTTTCACTGATTTAAAGTTAGTTTTCAACATCTTTTTAGTATCTTTAATAACCTTATATTAAAGTAGCGTTCTTGGAAAACGCTGTGCTTTATCCAAGACTTAACATATAATTTTATAACCTCACATATTAATGCTATTCGAAAATTTCCGTTATAGTTAATTATCACAATTTCTCAGAACTAATGATGAAATAGAACTCATTTTACAGAGTAAAATAAGGTCGCAGACAAATTCTTGAGATCAAGTAACAACTCGAACAGGTTGTTTATTAGGGAATATTTAGTTTGTCTGAAAGTTAAACACAAAGCAACACGATGGGCTATCCGTGCTTTGCCAAACTCGGTTGCTAGCGTTGTAAGCCCGTAGACACTGTTCTGTCGCAAGGATGCTATCTATAAATGTGTGTGTGTTTTTCTTATAGCAAAGCCACATCAGGCTATCTGTTAAGCCCACCAAGGGGAATCGAACCCCTGATATTAGCTCGTAAATCCGTAGACTTACTGCTGTAATAACGGGGGTCAGGGATTATACATGAATCTCACTGTAATAACGGGGGTCAGGGACTATACATGAATCTCAGACATCTCTTTCTTTTAAACGTTACGTTTTTTTTTCAACAGCACGTGACAATTCACAAATGTGTACTTTTTAATGAAGAGTTCCAATCTATCACGTGCACATTTCACAACTTTCAACCAATAAAGAGAAAGAAAAACGTCATAAATGTACCGTTATTTATTGTTTGAAATTTGAATCAAAACTTTTAATTAACATTTTGCGAATAAAAAGAAGATTTTAACTGATAAAACCATTTGACTTGTAGAATGAATCAAAGGTAAAACTTTCTTACCAAACACTGTTACCAGTTTGTAATTTGTCCTATACCAAACACTGTTACCAGTTTGTAATTTGTCCTATACCAAACACTGTTTCTAGTTTGTCCTATACCACACACTATTTCTAGTTTGTAATTTGTCCTATACCAAACACTGTTTCTAGTTTGTCCTATACCAAACACTGTTACTAGTTTGTAATTTGTCCTATACCACACACTGTTTCTAGTTTGTCCTATACCAAACACTGTTACTAGTTTGTAATTTGTCCTATACCAAACACTGTTTCTAGTTAGTCCTAAACCACACACTGTTTCTAGTTAGTCCTATACCAAACACCGTTACCAGTTTGTAATTTGTCCTACACCACACACTGTTTCTAGTTAGTCCTATACCAAACACTGTTTCTAGTTTGTAATTTGTCCTATACCACACACTGTTCCTAGTTTGTCCTATACCACACACTGTTCCTAGTTTGTCCTATACCACACACTGTTTCTAGTTTGTAATTTGTCCTATACCACACACTGTTTCTAGTTTGTAATTTGTCCTATACCACACACTGTTTCTAGTTTGTAATTTGTCCCATACCAAACACCGTTACTAGTTTGTAATTTGTCCTATACCACACACTGTTACTAGTTTGTAATTTGTCCTGTACCAAACACTGTTTCTAGTTTGTAATTTGTCTTATACCAAACACTTTTTGTAGTTTATAATTTGTCCTATACCAAACACTGTTTCTAGCTTCTAATTTGTCCTATACCAAACACTGTTTCTAGTTTGTAATTTGTCCTATACCACACACTGTTTCTAGTTTGTAATTTGTCCTGTACCAAACACTGTTTCTAGTTTGTAATTTGTCCCATACCAAACACTGTTTCTGGTTTGTAATTTGTCCTATACCAAACACTGTTTCTAGTTTGTAATTTGTCCTGTACCAAAAACTGTTTCTAGTTTGTAATTTGTCCTGTACCAAACACTGTTTCTAGTTTGTATTTTGTCTTATACCAAACACTGTTTCTAGTTTGTAATTTGTCCTGTACAAAACACTGTTTCTAGTTTGTATTTTGTCTTATACCAAACACTGTTACTAGTTTGTAATTTGTCCTATACCAAACACTGTTTCTAGTTTGTAATTTGTCCTATACCAAACACTGTTTCTAGTTTGTAATTTGTCCTATACCAAACACTGTTTCTAGTTTGTAATTTGTCCTATACCACACACTGTTTCTGGTTTGTAATTTGTCCTATACCAAACACTGTTTCTAGTTTGTAATTTGTCCTATACCACACACTGTTTCTAGTTTGTCCTATACCAAACACTGTTTCTAGTTTGTAATTTGTCCTATACCACACACTGTTTCTACTTTGTAATTTGTCCTATACCACACACTGTTTATAGTTTGTAATTTGTCCTATACCAAATACTGTTTCTAGTTTCTAGTTTGTCCTATACCAAACACTGTTTCTAGTTTGTAATTTGTCTTATACCAAATACTGTTTCTAGTTTCTAGTTTGTCCTATACCAAAGACTGTTTCTAATTTGTCCTATACCACACACTGTTTCTAGTTTGTAATTTGTCTTATACCAAGCACTGTTTCTAGTTTGTAATTTGTCATGTACCAAACACTGTTTCTAGTTTGTAATTTGTCTTGTACCAAACACTGTTTCTAGTTTGTAATTTGTCCTATACCAAACACTGTTTCTAGTTTGTAATTTGTCCTATACCACACACTGTTTCTAGTTTGTAATTTGTCCTATACCAAACACTGTTTCTAGTTTGTAATTTGTCTTGTACCAAACACTGTTTCTAGTTTGTAATTTGTCTTGTACCAAACACTGTTTCTAGTTTGTAATTTGTCCTATACCAAACACTGTTTCTAGTTTGTAATTTGTCCTATACCAAACACTGTTTCTAGTTTGTAATTTGTCCTATACCAAACACTGTTTCTAGTTTGTAATTTGTCCTATACCAAACACTGTTTCTAGTTTGTAATTTGTCGTGTACCAAACACTGTTTCTAGTTTGTAATTTGTCTTGTACCAAACACTGTTTCTAGTTTGTAATTTGTCCTATACCACGCACTGTTTCTAGTTTGTAATTTGTCCTATACCACACACTGTTTCTAGTTAGTCCTATACCAAACACTGTTTCTAGTTTGTAATTTGTCCTATACCACACACTGTTCCTAGTTTGTCCTATACCACACACTGTTCCTAGTTTGTCCTATACCACACACTGTTTCTAGTTTGTAATTTGTCCTATACCACACACTGTTCCTAGTTTGTCCTATACCACACACTGTTTCTAGTTTGTAATTTGTCCTATACCACACACTGTTTCTAGTTTGTAATTTGTCCTATACCACACACTGTTTCTAGTTTGTAATTTGTCCCATACCAAACACCGTTACTAGTTTGTAATTTGTCCTATACCACACACTGTTACTAGTTTGAAATTTGTCCTGTACCAAACACTGTTTCTAGTTTGTAATTTGTCTTATACCAAACACTTTTTGTAGTTTATAATTTGTCCTATACCAAACACTGTTTCTAGCTTCTAATTTGTCCTATACCAAACACTGTTTCTAGTTTGTAATTTGTCCTATACCACACACTGTTTCTAGTTTGTAATTTGTCCTGTACCAAACACTGTTTCTAGTTTGTAATTTGTCCCATACCAAACACTGTTTCTAGTTTGTAATTTGTCCTATACCAAACACTGTTTCTAGTTTGTAATTTGTCCTGTACAAAACACTGTTTCTAGTTTGTATTTTGTCTTATACCAAACACTGTTTCTAGTTTGTAATTTGTCCTGTACAAAACACTGTTTCTAGTTTGTATTTTGTCTTATACCAAACACTGTTACTAGTTTGTAATTTGTCCTATACCAAACACTGTTTCTAGTTTGTAATTTGTCCTATACCAAACACTGTTTCTAGTTTGTAATTTGTCCTATACCAAACACTGTTTCTAGTTTGTAATTTGTCCTATACCACACACTGTTTCTGGTTTGTAATTTGTCCTATACCAAACACTGTTTCTAGTTTGTAATTTGTCCTATACCACACACTGTTTCTAGTTTGTCCTATACCAAACACTGTTTCTAGTTTGTAATTTGTCCTATACCACACACTGTTTCTACTTTGTAATTTGTCCTATACCACACACTGTTTCTAGTTTGTAATTTGTCCTATACCAAATACTGTTTCTAGTTTCTAGTTTGTCCTATACCAAACACTGTTTCTAGTTTGTAATTTGTCTTATACCAAATACTGTTTCTAGTTTCTAGTTTGTCCTATACCAAAGACTGTTTCTAATTTGTCCTATACCACACACTGTTTCTAGTTTGTAATTTGTCTTATACCAAGCACTGTTTCTAGTTTGTAATTTGTCATGTACCAAACACTGTTTCTAGTTTGTAATTTGTCTTGTACCAAACACTGTTTCTAGTTTGTAATTTGTCCTATACCAAACACTGTTTCTAGTTTGTAATTTGTCCTATACCACACACTGTTTCTAGTTTGTAATTTGTCCTATACCAAACACTGTTTCTAGTTTGTAATTTGTCTTGTACCAAACACTGTTTCTAGTTTGTAATTTGTCTTGTACCAAACACTGTTTCTAGTTTGTAATTTGTCCTATACCAAACACTGTTTCTAGTTTGTAATTTGTCCTATACCAAACACTGTTTCTAGTTTGTAATTTGTCCTATACCAAACACTGTTTCTAGTTTGTAATTTGTCCTATACCAAACACTGTTTCTAGTTTGTAATTTGTCCTATACCAAACACTGTTTCTAGTTTGTAATTTGTCCTGTACCAAACACTGTTTCTAGTTTGTAATTTGTCTTGTACCAAACACTGTTTCTAGTTTGTAATTTGTCCTATACCACGCACTGTTTCTAGTTTGTAATTTGTCCTATACCACACACTGTTTCTAGTTAGTCCTATACCAAACACTGTTTCTAGTTTGTAATTTGTCCTATACCACACACTGTTTCTTGTTTGTCCTATACCAAACACTGTTATTGGTTTGTAATTTGTCCTGTACCAAACACTGTTTCTGGTTTGTAATTTGTCCTGTACCAAACACTGTTTCTGGTTTGTCCTATACCACACACTGTTTCTAGTTTGTCCTATACCACACACTGTTTCTGGTTTGTAATTTGTCCTATACCACACACTGTTTCTGGTTTGTAATTTGTCCTATACCACACACTGTTTCTGGTTTGTCCTATACCACACACTATTTCTAGTTTGTAATTTGTCCTATATCAAACACTGTTTCTGGTTTGTAATTTGTCCTATACCACACACTGTTTCTAGTTGGTCCTATACCAAACACTGTTTGTAGTTTGTAATTTGTCCTATACCACACACTGTTTTAGTTTGTCCTATACCAAACACTGTTACTAGTTTGTAATTTGTCCTGTACCAAACACTGTTTCTAGTTTGTCCTATACCACACTGTTTCTAGTTTGTAATTTGTCCTATACCAAACACTGTTTCTAGTTTGTCCTATACCAAACACTGTTACTAGTTTGTAATTTGTCCTATACCACACACTGTTTCTGGTTTGTCCTATACCAAACACTGTTACTAGTTTGTAATTTGTCCTATACCAAACACTGTTTCTAGTTAGTCCTATACCACACACTGTTTCTAGTTAGTCCTATACCAAACACCGTTACCAGTTTGTAATTTGTCCTACACCACACACTGTTTCTAGTTAGTCCTATACTAAACACTGTTTCTAGTTTGTAATTTGTCCTATACCACACACTGTTCCTAGTTTGTCCTATACCACACACTGTTTCTAGTTTGTAATTTGTCCTATACCACACACTGTTTCTAGTTTGTAATTTGTCCTATACCACACACTGTTTCTAGTTTGTCCTATACCACACACTATTTCTGGTTTGTAATTTGTCCTATACCAAACACTGTTTCTAGTTTGTAATTTGTCCTATACCACACACTGTTTCTAGTTAGTCCTATACCAAACACTGTTTCTAGTTTGTAATTTGTCCTATACCACACACTGTTTTTAGTTTGTCCTATACCAAACACTGTTACTAGTTTGTAATTTGTCCTGTACCAAACACTGTTTCTAGTTTGTCCTATACCACACACTATTTCTAGTTTGTAATTTGTCCTATACCAAACACTGTTTCTAGTTTGTCCTATACCAAACACTGTTACTAGTTTGTAATTTGTCCTATACCACACACTGTTTCTAGTTTGTCCTATACCAAACACTGTTACTAGTTTGTAATTTGTCCTATACCAAACACTGTTTCTAGTTAGTCCTATACCACACACTGTTTCTAGTTAGTCCTATACCAAACACCGTTACCAGTTTGTAATTTGTCCTACACCACACACTGTTTCTAGTTAGTCCTATACCAAACACTGTTTCTAGTTTGTAATTTGTCCTATATCACACACTGTTCCTAGTTTGTCCTATACCACACACTGTTTCTAGTTTGTAATTTGTCCTATACCACACACTGTTTCTAGTTTGTCCTATACCACACACTATTTCTAGTTTGTAATTTGTCCTATACCACACACTGTTTCTAGTTTGTAATTTGTCCTATACCAAACACTGTTTCTAGTTTGTAATTTGTCCTATACCACACACTGTTCCTAGTTTGTCCTATACCACACACTGTTTCTAGTTTGTCCTATACCACACACTATTTCTAGTTTGTAATTTGTCCTATACCACACACTGTTTCTAGTTTGTAATTTGTCCTATACCACACACTGTTTCTAGTTTGTAATTTGTCCTATACCACACACTGTTTCTAGTTTGTCCTATGCCAAACACTGTTACTAGTTTGTAATTTGTCCTGTACCAAACACTGTTTCTAGTTTGTCCTATACCACACACTATTTCTAGTTTGTAATTTGTCCTATACCAAACACTGTTTCTAGTTTGTCCTATACCAAACACTGTTACTAGTTTGTAATTTGTCCTATACCACACACTGTTTCTAGTTTGTCCTATACCACACACTGTTTCTAGTTTGTCCTATACCAAACACTGTTTCTAGTTTGTAATTTGTCCTATACCACACACTGTTTCTAGTTTGTCCTATACCAAACACTGTTACTAGTTTGTAATTTGTCCTATACCAAACACTGTTTCTAGTTAGTCCTATACCACACACTGTTTCTAGTTTGTCCTATACCAAACACTGTTTCTAGTTTGTATTTTGTCTTATACCAAACACTGTTTCTAGTTTGTAATTTGTCCTATACCAAACACTGTTTCTAGTTTGTAATTTGTCCTATACCAAACACTGTTTCTAGTTTGTAATTTGTCCTATACCAAACACTGTTTCTAGTTTGTAATTTGTCCTATACCACACACTGTTTCTGGTTTGTAATTTGTCCTATACCAAACACTGTTTCTAGTTTGTAATTTGTCCTATACCACACACTGTTTCTAGTTTGTCCTATACCAAACACTGTTTCTAGTTTGTAATTTGTCCTATACCACACACTGTTTCTACTTTGTAATTTGTCCTATACCACACACTGTTTCTAGTTTGTAATTTGTCCTATACCAAATACTGTTTCTAGTTTCTAGTTTGTCCTATACCAAACACTGTTTCTAGTTTGTAATTTGTCTTATACCAAATACTGTTTCTAGTTTCTAGTTTGTCCTATACCAAAGACTGTTTCTAATTTGTCCTATACCACACACTGTTTCTAGTTTGTAATTTGTCTTATACCAAACACTGTTTCTAGTTTGTAATTTGTCCTGTACCAAACACTGTTTCTAGTTTGTAATTTGTCTTGTACCAAACACTGTTTCTAGTTTGTAATTTGTCCTATACCAAACACTGTTTCTAGTTTGTAATTTGTCCTATACCACACACTGTTTCTAGTTTGTAATTTGTCCTATACCAAACACTGTTTCTAGTTTGTAATTTGTCTTGTACCAAACACTGTTTCTAGTTTGTAATTTGTCTTGTACCAAACACTGTTTCTAGTTTGTAATTTGTCCTATACCAAACACTGTTTCTAGTTTGTAATTTGTCCTATACCAAACACTGTTTCTAGTTTGTAATTTGTCCTATACCAAACACTGTTTCTAGTTTGTAATTTGTCCTATACCAAACACTGTTTCTAGTTTGTAATTTGTCCTATACCAAACACTGTTTCTAGTTTGTAATTTGTCCTGTACCAAACACTGTTTCTAGTTTGTAATTTGTCTTGTACCAAACACTGTTTCTAGTTTGTAATTTGTCCTATACCACGCACTGTTTCTAGTTTGTAATTTGTCCTATACCACACACTGTTTCTAGTTAGTCCTATACCAAACACTGTTTCTAGTTTGTAATTTGTCCTATACCACACACTGTTTCTTGTTTGTCCTATACCAAACACTGTTATTAGTTTGTAATTTGTCCTGTACCAAACACTGTTTCTAGTTTGTAATTTGTCCTGTACCAAACACTGTTTCTAGTTTGTCCTATACCACACACTGTTTCTAGTTTGTCCTATACCACACACTGTTTCTAGTTTGTAATTTGTCCTATACCACACACTGTTTCTAGTTTGTAATTTGTCCTATACCACACACTGTTTCTAGTTTGTCCTATACCACACACTATTTCTAGTTTGTAATTTGTCCTATATCAAACACTGTTTCTAGTTTGTAATTTGTCCTATACCACACACTGTTTCTAGTTAGTCCTATACCAAACACTGTTTGTAGTTTGTAATTTGTCCTATACCACACACTGTTTTTAGTTTGTCCTATACCAAACACTGTTACTAGTTTGTAATTTGTCCTGTACCAAACACTGTTTCTAGTTTGTCCTATACCACACACTATTTCTAGTTTGTAATTTGTCCTATACCAAACACTGTTTCTAGTTTGTCCTATACCAAACACTGTTACTAGTTTGTAATTTGTCCTATACCACACACTGTTTCTAGTTTGTCCTATACCAAACACTGTTACTAGTTTGTAATTTGTCCTATACCAAAAACTGTTTCTAGTTAGTCCTATACCACACACTGTTTCTAGTTAGTCCTATACCAAACACCGTTACCAGTTTGTAATTTGTCCTACACCACACACTGTTTCTAGTTAGTCCTATACCAAACACTGTTTCTAGTTTGTAATTTGTCCTATACCACACACTGTTCCTAGTTTGTCCTATACCACACACTGTTTCTAGTTTGTAATTTGTCCTATACCACACACTGTTTCTAGTTTGTAATTTGTCCTATACCACACACTGTTTCTAGTTTGTCCTATACCACACACTATTTCTAGTTTGTAATTTGTCCTATACCAAACACTGTTTCTAGTTTGTAATTTGTCCTATACCACACACTGTTTCTAGTTAGTCCTATACCAAACACTGTTTCTAGTTTGTAATTTGTCCTATACCACACACTGTTTTTAGTTTGTCCTATACCAAACACTGTTACTAGTTTGTAATTTGTCCTGTACCAAACACTGTTTCTAGTTTGTCCTATACCACCACACTATTTCTGGTTTGTAATTTGTCCTATACCAAACACTGTTTCTAGTTTGTCCTATACCAAACACTGTTACTAGTTTGTAATTTGTCCTATACCACACACTGTTTCTAGTTTGTCCTATACCAAACACTGTTACTAGTTTGTAATTTGTCCTATACCAAACACTGTTTCTAGTTAGTCCTATACCACACACTGTTTCTAGTTAGTCCTATACCAAACACCGTTACCAGTTTGTAATTTGTCCTACACCACACACTGTTTCTAGTTTAGTCCTATACCAAACACTGTTTCTAGTTTGTAATTTGTCCTATACCACACACTGTTCCTAGTTTGTCCTATACCACACACTGTTTCTAGTTTGTAATTTGTCCTATACCACACACTGTTTCTAGTTTGTCCTATACCACACACTATTTCTAGTTTGTAATTTGTCCTATACCACACACTGTTTCTAGTTTGTAATTTGTCCTATACCAAACACTGTTTCTAGTTTGTAATTTGTCCTATACCACACACTGTTCCTAGTTTGTCCTATACCACACACTGTTTCTAGTTTGTCCTATACCACACACTATTTCTAGTTTGTAATTTGTCCTATACCACACACTGTTTCTAGTTTGTAATTTGTCCTATACCACACACTGTTTCTAGTTTGTAATTTGTCCTATACCACACACTGTTTCTAGTTTGTCCTATGCCAAACACTGTTACTAGTTTGTAATTTGTCCTGTACCAAACACTGTTTCTAGTTTGTCCTATACCACACACTATTTCTAGTTTGTAATTTGTCCTATACCAAACACTGTTTCTAGTTTGTCCTATACCAAACACTGTTACTAGTTTGTAATTTGTCCTATACCACACACTGTTTCTAGTTTGTCCTATACCACACACTGTTTCTAGTTAGTCCTATACCAAACACTGTTGCTAGTTTGTAATTTGTCCTATACCACACACTGTTTCTAGTTTGTCCTATACCAAACACTGTTACTAGTTTGTAATTTGTCCTATACCAAACACTGTTTCTAGTTAGTCCTATACCACACACTGTTTCTAGTTAGTCCTATACCAAACACCGTTACCAGTTTGTAATTTGTCCTACACCACACACTGTTTCTAGTTAGTCCTATACCAAACACTGTTTCTAGTTTGTAATTTGTCCTATACCACACACTGTTTCTAGTTTGTCCTATACCACACACTGTTTCTAGTTTGTAATTTGTCCTATACCACACACTGTTTCTAGTTTGTAATTTGTCCTATACCACACACTGTTTCTAGTTTGTCCTATACCACACACTGTTTCTAGTTTGTAATTTGTCCTATACCAAACACTGTTTCTAGTTTGTAATTTGTCCTATACCACACACTGTTTCTAGTTTGTAATTTGTCCTATACCACACACTGTTTCTAGTTTGTCCTATGCCAAACACTGTTACTAGTTTGTAATTTGTCCTGTACCAAACACTGTTTCTAGTTTGTCCTATACCACACACTATTTCTAGTTTGTAATTTGTCCTATACCAAACACTGTTTCTAGTTTGTCCTGTACCAAACACTGTTACTAGTTTGTAATTTGTCCTATACCACACACTGTTTCTAGTTTGTCCTATACCACACACTGTTTCTAGTTAGTCCTATACCAAACACTGTTGCTAGTTTGTAATTTGTCCTATACCACACACTGTTTCTAGTTTGTCCTATACCAAACACTGTTACTAGTTTGTAATTTGTCCTATACCAAACACTGTTTCTAGTTAGTCCTATACCACACACTGTTTCTAGTTAGTCCTATACCAAACACCGTTACCAGTTTGTAATTTGTCCTACACCACACACTGTTTCTAGTTAGTCCTATACCAAACACTGTTTCTAGTTTGTAATTTGTCCTATACCACACACTGTTCCTAGTTTGTCCTATACCACACACTGTTTCTAGTTTGTAATTTGTCCTATACCACACACTGTTTCTAGTTTGTAATTTGTCCTATACCACACACTGTTTCTAGTTTGTCCTATACCACACACTATTTCTAGTTTGTAATTTGTCCTATACCAAACACTGTTTCTAGTTTGTAATTTGTCCTATACCACACACTGTTTCTAGTTAGTCCTATACCAAACACTGTTTCTAGTTTGTAATTTGTCCTATACCACACACTGTTTTTAGTTTGTCCTATACCAAACACTGTTACTAGTTTGTAATTTGTCCTGTACCAAACACTGTTTCTAGTTTGTCCTATACCACACACTATTTCTAGTTTGTAATTTGTCCTATACCAAACACTGTTTCTAGTTTGTCCTATACCAAACACTGTTACTAGTTTGTAATTTGTTCTATACCACACACTGTTTCTAGTTTGTCCTATACCAAACACTGTTACTAGTTTGTAATTTGTCCTATATCAAACACTGTTTCTAGTTAGTCCTATACCACACACTGTTTCTAGTTGGTCCTATACCAAACACCGTTACCAGTTTGTAATTTGTCCTACACCACACACTGTTTCTAGTTAGTCCTATACCAAACACTGTTTCTAGTTTGTAATTTGTCCTATACCACACACTGTTTCTAGTTTGTCCTATACCACACACTATTTCTAGTTTGTAATTTGTCCTATACCACACACTGTTTCTAGTTTGTAATTTGTCCTATACCACACACTATTTCTAGTTTGTAATTTGTCCTATACCAAACACTGTTTCTAGTTTGTAATTTGTCCTATACCACACACTGTTCCTAGTTTGTCCTATACCACACACTGTTTCTAGTTTGTCCTATACCACACACTATTTCTAGTTTGTAATTTGTCCTATACCACACACTGTTTCTAGTTTGTAATTTGTCCTATACCACACACTGTTTCTAGTTTGTAATTTGTCCTATACCACACACTGTTTCTAGTTTGTCCTATGCCAAACACTGTTACTAGTTTGTAATTTGTCCTGTACCAAACACTGTTTCTAGTTTGTCCTATACCACACACTATTTCTAGTTTGTAATTTGTCCTATACCAAACAATGTTTCTAGTTTGTCCTATACCAAACACTGTTACTAGTTTGTCCTATACCACACACTGTTTCTAGTTAGTCCTATACCAAACACTGTTACTAGTTTGTAATTTGTCCTATACCACACACTGTTTCTAGTTTGTCCTATACCAAACACTGTTACTAGTTTGTAATTTGTCCTATACCAAACACTGTTTCTAGTTAGTCCTATACCACACACTGTTTCTAGTTAGTCCTATACCAAACACCGTTACCAGTTTGTAATTTGTCCTACACCACACACTGTTTCTAGTTAGTCCTATACCAAACACTGTTACTAGTTTGTCCTATACCACACACTGTTTCTAGTTAGTCCTATACCAAACACTGTTTCTAGTTTGTAATTTGTCCTATACCACACACTGTTCCTAGTTTGTCCTATACCACACACTGTTTCTAGTTTGTAATTTGTCCTATACCACACACTGTTTCTAGTTTGTAATTTGTCCTATACCACACACTGTTTCTAGTTTGTAATTTGTCCTATACCACACACTGTTTCTAGTTTGTCCTATACCACACACTATTTCTAGTTTGTAATTTGTCCTATACCAAACACTGTTTCTAGTTTGTAATTTGTCCTATACCACACACTGTTTCTAGTTTGTCCTATACCAAACACTGTTTCTAGTTTGTAATTTGTCCTATACCACACACTGTTTTTTTGTTTGTCCTATACCAAACACTGTTACTAGTTTGTAATTTGTCCTGTACCAAACACTGTTTCTAGTTTGTCCTATACCACACACTATTTCTAGTTTGTAATTTGTCCTATACCAAACACTGTTTCTAGTTTGTCCTATACCAAACACTGTTACTAGTTTGTAATTTGTCCTATACCACACACTGTTTCTAGTTTGTCCTATACCAAACACTGTTACTAGTTTGTAATTTGTCCTATACCAAACACTGTTTCTAGTTAGTCCTATACCACACACTGTTTCTAGTTGGTCCTATACCAAACACCGTTACCAGTTTGTAATTTGTCCTACACCACACACTGTTTCTAGTTAGTCCTATACCAAACACTGTTTCTAGTTTGTAATTTGTCCTATACCACACACTGTTCCTAGTTTGTCCTATACCACACACTGTTTCTAGTTTGTAATTTGTCCTATACCACACACTGTTTCTAGTTTGTCCTATACCACACACTATTTCTAGTTTGTAATTTGTCCTATACCACACACTGTTTCTAGTTTGTAATTTGTCCTATACCACACACTATTTCTAGTTTGTAATTTGTCCTATACCAAACACTGTTTCTAGTTTGTAACTTGTCCTATACCACACACTGTTTCCTAGTTTGTCCTATACCACACACTGTTTCTAGTTTGTCCTATACCACACACTATTTCTAGTTTGTAATTTGTCCTATACCACACACTGTTTCTAGTTTGTAATTTGTCCTATACCACACACTGTTTCTAGTTTGTCCTATGCCAAACACTGTTACTAGTTTGTAATTTGTCCTGTACAAAACACTGTTTCTAGTTTGTCCTATAGCACACACTATTTCTAGTTTGTAATTTGTCCTATACCAAACACTGTTTCTAGTTTGTCCTATACCAAACACTGTTACTAGTTTGTAATTTGTCCTATACCACACACTGTTTCTAGTTTGTCCTACACCACACACTGTTTCTAGTTTGTAATTTGTCCTATACCAAACACTGTTTCTAGTTTGTCCTATACCAAACACTGTTTCTAGTTTGTAATTTGTCCTATACCAAACACTGTTTCTAGTTTGTAATTTGTCCTACACCACACACTGTTTCTAGTTAGTCCTACACCAAACACTGTTTATAGTTTGTAATTTGTCCTATACCAAACACTGTTTATAGTTTGTAATTTGTCCTATACCAACACTGTTTCTAGTTTGTAATTTGTCCTATACCACACACTGTTTCTAGTTTGTCCTATACCACACAATGTTTCTAGTTTGTAATTTGTCCTATACCACACACTGTTTCTAGTTTGTCCTATACCACACACTATTTCTAGTTTGTAATTTGTCCTATACCAAACACTGTTTCTAGTTTGTAATTTGTCCTATACCACACACTGTTTCTAGTTTGTCCTATACCAAACACTGTTTCTAGTTTGTAATTTGTCCTATACCAAACACTGTTTCTAGTTTGTAATTTGTCCTATACCAAACACTGTTTCTAGTTTGTAATTTGTCCTATACCAAACACTGTTTCTAGTTTGTAATTTGTCCTATACCAAACACTGTTTCTAGTTTGTAATTTGTCCTATACCAAACACTGTTTCTAGTTTGTAATTTGTCCTATACCAAACACTGTTTCTAGTTTGTAATTTGTCCTATACCAAACACTGTTTCTAGTTTGTAATTTGTCCTATACCAAACACTGTTTCTAGTTTGTAATTTGTCCTATACCAAACACTGTTTCTAGTTTGTAATTTGTCCTATACCAAACACTGTTTCTAGTTTGTAATTTGTCCTATACCAAACACTGTTTCTAGTTTGTAATTTGTCCTATACCAAACACTGTTTCTAGTTTGTAATTTGTCCTATACCAAACACTGTTTCTAGTTTGTAATTTGTCCTATACCAAACACTGTTTCTGGTTTGTAATTTGTCCCATACCAAACACTGTTTCTAGTTTGTAATTTGTCCTATACCAAACACTGTTTCTAGTTTGTAATTTGTCCTATACCAAACACTGTTTCTAGTTTGTAATTTGTCCTATACCAAACACTGTTTCTAGTTTGTAATTTGTCCTATACCAAACACTGTTTCTAGTTTGTAATTTGTCCTATACCAAACACTGTTTCTAGTTTGTAATTTGTCCTATACCAAACACTGTTTCTAGTTTGTAATTTGTCCTATACCAAACACTGTTTCTAGTTTGTAATTTGTCCTATACCAAACACTGTTTCTAGTTTGTAATTTGTCCTATACCAAACACTGTTTCTAGTTTGTAATTTGTCCTATACCAAACACTGTTTCTAGTTTGTAATTTGTCCTATACCAAACACTGTTTCTAGTTTGTAATTTGTCCTATACCAAACACTGTTTCTAGTTTGTAATTTGTCCTATACCAAACACTGTTTCTAGTTTGTAATTTGTCCTATACCAAACACTGTTTCTAGTTTGTAATTTGTCCTATACCAAACACTGTTTCTAGTTTGTAATTTGTCCTATACCAAACACTGTTTCTAGTTTGTAATTTGTCCTATACCAAACACTGTTTCTAGTTTGTAATTTGTCCTATACCAAACACTGTTTCTAGTTTGTAATTTGTCCTATACCAAACACTGTTTCTAGTTTGTAATTTGTCCTATACCACAACACTGTTTCTAGTTTGTAATTTGTCCTATACCAAACACTGTTTCTAGTTTGTAATTTGTCCTATACCAAACACTGTTTCTAGTTTGTAATTTGTCCTATACCAAACACTGTTTCTAGTTTGTAATTTGTCCTATACCAAACACTGTTTCTAGTTTGTAATTTGTCCTATACCAAACACTGTTTCTAGTTTGTAATTTGTCCTATACCAAACACTGTTTCTAGTTTGTAATTTGTCCTATACCAAACACTGTTTCTAGTTTGTAATTTGTCCTATACCAAACACTGTTTCTAGTTTGTAATTTGTCCTATACCAAACACTGTTTCTAGTTTGTAATTTGTCCTATACCAAACACTGTTTTTGTAATTTGTCTATACCAAACACTGTTTGTAATTTGTCCTATACCAAACACTGTTTCTAGTTTGTAATTTGTCCTATACCAAACACTGTTTCTAGTTTGTAATTTGTCCTATACCAAACACTGTTTCTAGTTTGTAATTTGTCCTATACCAAACACTGTTTCTAGTTTGTAATTTGTCCTATACCAAACACTGTTTCTAGTTTGTAATTTGTCCTATACCAAACACTGTTTCTAGTTTGTAATTTGTCCTATACCAAACACTGTTTCTAGTTTGTAATTTGTCCTATACCAAACACTGTTCTTTTGTAATTTGTCCTATACCAAACACTGTTTCTAGTTTGTAATTTGTCCTATACCAAACACTGTTTCTAGTTTGTAATTTGTCCTATACCAAACACTGTTTCTAGTTTGTAATTTGTCCTATACCAAACACTGTTTCTAGTTTGTAATATACCAAACACTTTTCTAGTTTGTAATTTGTCCTATACCAAACACTGTTTCTAGTTTGTAATTTGTCCTATACCAAACACTGTTTCTAGTTTGTAATTTGTCCTATACCAAACACTGTTTCTAGTTTGTAATTTGTCCTATACCAAACACTGTTTCTAGTTTGTAATTTGTCCTATACCAAACACTGTTTCTAGTTTGTAATTTGTCCTATACCACTGTTTCTAGTTTGTAATTTGTCCTAACACTGTTTTCTAGTTTGTAATTTGTCCTATACCAAACACTGTTTCTAGTTTGTAATTTGTCCTATACCAAACACTGTTTCTAGTTTGTAATTTGTCCTATACCACACTGTTTCTAGTTTGTAATTTGTCCTATACCAAACACTGTTTCTAGTTTGTAATTTGTCCTATACCAAACACTGTTTCTAGTTTGTAATTTGTCCTATACCAAACACTGTTTCTAGTTTGTAATTTGTCCTATACCAAACACTGTTTCTAGTTTGTAATTTGTCCTATACCAAACACTGTTTCTAGTTTGTAATTTGTCCTATACCAAACACTGTTTCTAGTTTGTAATTTGTCCTATACCAAACACTGTTTAATTTGTCTATACCAAACACTGTTTCTAGTAATTTGTCCTATACCAAACACTGTTTCTAGTTTGTAATTTGTCCTATACCAAACACTGTTTCTAGTTTGTAATTTGTCCTATACCATACCACACTGTTTCTAGTTTGTAATTTGTCCTATACCAAACACTGTTTCTAGTTTGTAATTTGTCCTATACCAAACACTGTTTCTAGTTTGTAATTTGTCCTATACCAAACACTGTTTCTAGTTTGTAATTTGTCCTATACCAAACACTGTTTCTAGTTTGTAATTTGTCCTATACCAAACACTGTTTCTAGTTTGTAATTTGTCCTATACCAAACACTGTTTCTGGTTTGTAATTTGTCCTATACCAAACACTGTTTCTGGTTTGTAATTTGTCCTATACCAAACACTGTTTCTAGTTTGTAATTTGTCCTATACCAAACACTGTTTCTAGTTTGTAATTTGTCCTATACCAAACACTGTTTCTAGTTTGTAATTTGTCCTATACCAAACACTGTTTCTAGTTTGTACCAAACACTGTTTCTGTTTGTAATTTGTCCTATACCAAACACTGTTTCTAGTTTGTAATTTGTCCTATACCAAACACTGTTTCCTAGTTTGTAACACTGTTGTCCTATACCAAACACTGTTTCTAGTTTGTAATTTGTCCTATACCAAACACTGTTTCTAGTTTGTAATTTGTCCTAGTTTGTAATGTTTCTCCTAATTTGTCCTATACCACACTGTTTCTAGTTTGTAATTTGTCCTATACCAAACACTGTTTCTAGTTTGTAATTTGTCCTATACCAAACACTGTTTCTAGTTTGTAATTTGTCCTATACCAAACACTGTTTCTAGTTTGTAATTTGTCCTATACCACACACTGTTTCTAGTTTGTAATTTGTCCTATACCACACACTGTTTCTAGTTTGTAATTTGTCCTATACCAAACACTGTTTCTAGTTTGTAATTTGTCCTATACCAAACACTGTTTCTAGTTTGTAATTTGTCCTATACCAAACACTGTTTCTAGTTTGTAATTTGTCCTATACCACACACTGTTTCTAGTTTGTAATTTGTCCTATACCAAACACTGTTTCTAGTTTGTAATTTGTCCTATACCAAACACTGTTTCTAGTTTGTAATTTGTCCTATACCAAACACTGTTTCTAGTTTGTAATTTGTCCTATACCAAACACTGTTTCTAGTTTGTAATTTGTCCTATACCAAACACTGTTTCTAGTTAGTCCTATACCAAACACTGTTTCTAGTTTGTAATTTGTCCTATACCAAACACTGTTTCTAGTTTGTCCTATACCAAACACTGTTTCTAGTTTGTAATTTGTCCTATACCAAACACTGTTTCTAGTTTGTAATCCTATACCAAACACTGTTTCTAGTTTGTAATTTGTCCTATACCAAACACTGTTTCTAGTTTGTCCTATACCAAACACTGTTTCTTTTGTAGTTTGTCCTATACCAAACACTGTTTCTAGTTTGTAATTTGTCCTATACCAAACACTGTTTCTAGTTTGTAATTTGTCCTATACCAAACACTGTTTCTAGTTTGTAATTTGTCCTATACCAAACACTGTTTCTAGTTTGTAATTTGTCCTATACCAAACACTGTTTCTAGTTTGTAATTTGTCTTGTACCAAACACTGTTTCTAGTTTGTAATTTGTCCTATACCACACACTGTTTCTAGTTTGTCCTATACCACACACTGTTTCTAGTTTGTAATTTGTCCTATACCACACACTGTTTCTAGTTTGTCCTATACCAAACACTGTTTCTAGTTTGTAATTTGTCCTATACCAAACACTGTTTCTAGTTTGTAATTTGTCCTATACCACACACTGTTCCTAGTTTGTCCTATACCACACACTGTTTCTAGTTTGTAATTTGTCCTATACCACACACTGTTTCTAGTTTGTCCTATACCACACACTATTTCTAGTTTGTAATTTGTCCTATACCAAACACTGTTTCTAGTTTGTAATTTGTCCTATACCACACACTGTTTCTAGTTTGTCCTATGCCAAACACTGTTACTAGTTTGTAATTTGTCCTGTACCAAACACTGTTTCTAGTTTGTCCTATACCACACACTATTTCTAGTTTGTAATTTGTCCTATACCAAACACTGTTTCTAGTTTGTCCTATACCAAACACTGTTACTAGTTTGTAATTTGTCCTATACCACAGACTGTTTCTAGTTTGTCCTACACCACACACTGTTTCTAGTTAGTCCTATACCAAACACTGTTTCTAGTTAGTCCTATACCAAACACTGTTTCTAGTTAGTCCTATACCAAACACCGTTACCAGTTTGTAATTTGTCCTACACCACACACTGTTTCTAGTTAGTCCTATACCAAACACTGTTTCTAGTTTGTAATTTGTCCTATACCACACACTGTTCCTAGTTTGTCCTATACCACACACTATTTCTAGTTTGTAATTTGTCCTATACCAAACACTGTTTCTAGTTTGTAATTTGTCCTATACCAAACACTGTTTCTAGTTTGTCCTATACCAAACACTGTTTCTAGTTTGTAATTTGTCCTATACCACACACTGTTTCTAGTTTGTCCTATACCACACACTGTTTCTAGTTTGTAATTTGTTTTATATTTGAAGGAAGTATATTGATTGAAGTAAACTCCAGCATATTTCTTCAGTTTCTCTTTTTCTCCTGTTTGGGGTTTCCATGACACAACTTCCTATATCTTGTTCATGCTCTCTTGCGTAAAGGGAGTTGGCTTCATAAAATAAATTACGGGAACCGAGTTCCTGGAATCCACTACGGTTCAGTACGCGATACGTGTACGTGAAATGGTATTAAATGATGGAGTAGTTGCGTTATGCCTGACTTGTTCAGTATAAAGTGTCTTTAACAGTCCTCCTGAAGAAACTCACACAAAAATTACACATTTTAAAGTTTCTCTATTCGTTAAGCAAGTAAACACAATGTTTTCCCTTCTCCAGGTTTTGGTTCCAAACTCCTCCAGAAATATAATTTTTTGTTAATGGTAAGTATTGATTTCTTCAAATTCATTATATACAGATATTATCCATGGGTAAGAAGTATATTTGAACACATTACCTTAGGTTCACAATATTGAAAATAGTCGTTTATTGAAGTGGTTATATATTCCATCCACAGATTGAAGGATGGACTTTTCTGAGAGAAATCCATATTGTTAGATCAGTTTAAATGTTGAAATATGAACACATGAAGATACTTGGACGACGCTTTGATGCATTGAAATCTACAGCAGAAAGATTTTGGAAATGCCATTCGACACCCGTTCTGTAACCACACCAAGTAAAGATGACCATCTGCAGAAGATAACGACTGGAGTCATCAATCAACAAACATCACGGGCTTGGCTTAAGATTAAAAAAATCATCTTTTAATGGACACATAGTGTAGTTGTTTATGGTCTGATTCAGGGAGATATCAGCTACTATACTCGTGAGGTTTAGTGATATGAGGTACTATACCTGTGATGATTAGTAAAATGAGGTACTATAGCTGTGATGATTAGTGAAATGAGGTACTATACCTGTGAAGATTAGTGAAATGAAGTATTATACCTGTGAAGATTAGTGATATGAGGTACTATAACTGTGATGATTATTGATTAGTGCAAGGATTGTAGTGAACTACCTTAAAGACAAGGATTTGCAAAAAACGACAAATGTTTCTGACATCCCACAACCACTGGAACCCCCATGTACTTCGTTGTCAACATGTTCGTTCATTTCTAAATATCGGGAATTTTAATGTTGCATTGACTTGTGAATAGCCTACTGATAATCCTCTCATTGACCTGAGATATACCACAAATAAATAGAAGCTGTGTCGATACCAGAAGATAAAAAAATTTTCGGATACTTCCTTCAATCAGTTCACTTTGGATATGAGTGCAACTAAGTTTTTACAAGTTAAAGTGTGGTTAAAACAACCTACAGAACACACTTTTTGTTGTTAATTAAAAGTAGTGAAAATTTTCCGATTTTTACACTTTCTGTAAATCGGACTCTAATAATCCAAACTACCACATATTTCCAGTAGATGTGCTCCACTGGACTTTTACTTCACAAGCCAAGTTTCAAAGCAATCCATTAAGAAACCCAGAAGATATAAAATATACAATTATGATTGCATTTTTTCTTTGTTTTTTTTTTACTTTTATCAAAAAATACGGAAGCTTTATTAGGTTACAAAAAACGTGCTAACATGTTTAACTTTTACAAATATTTTCAAGTGTGGTACACTGGTACGTCTGTATAACCTGCAGTCAGATGTCAGATTTGGTTTAAATATAAGCAGCACGTGCAAAATTATTCAGCAAAATCCGCTCAATTTTGGTGAAAAGTTTGCGCACGCCTACGCAAAAAGGCACGTGAGTTATGGCTCTGGAAGCTCAATTGCACCTTCACCTAAAACTTTCTTTGTCATCTGATTAAAGACAGCTGATTTAGAACAGCAAAACTATTGGATTAAAGCACATTCAGGTTCTAGAGTATTGGTTAGGCCAAGCCAACTAAATTATTAGTATTTTAGCTTAAGTTTTCAAAATAATCATACTGGTAGACGTTTATTGTTCATTATTTGTTGCCGACTTCTAAGCAAAATTTTGATAAATCTCAAAAAATTATCTTAACTAAAGAATGTTTAGTATCACGTGATATTAGCTTAAGCAATTAGCTTAAATAATGATTCTTGATACTGCTGTACCGAATGCTTGCGGGTGATGACAAGAAACTGTTAATCGAGATTCCATGGCGTTACTATAAAAGAAAGTATTAACCCTGTTTTAGAAAGGAAAAACTACCATCATATGTTTTAAAAAATCTGGTTGGTTCTGTAAAGTATAGGTGTGTTCTAAATAATAGAGTAGCTATCCTAAAGCTAATGTTACTTACTAACGAGTGTCACTTTCTTACTTGCTGTGGTTTGTTGGTGTATATTGGTGTATAAGACCATGTCCATTCTCTCACTGCGTATAGCATTTTGTATCAAAATACACTTTTCTTAGCTACAAACATGGCGCCTCTGATGTCCTGAAGAGAGCATATATACCAAGTAACATACCAGAAACGTTTTAGTTTTCTTAGTTGAAGGGTTATCCTATAAGGTAAAGACATACCCAGGCCACCTCGAGTCTTCACCTGATAACTCTTATGGTAATGGTTCCATTACTGTGAAAGGAGTTCGCGAACGAAAATATTCACAAAGAAACAAAATTAACATAAGATTATTAAAACAACAGAAGACATTCGAGTGTTTAAGATTTTAATGTCTTTTTTAATATATAATCTGTGTTTCATACCATTATTTTCAAAAATTGTATATTAATTTGGCTTCATAGTCAATATTTAAATATTCCAATTTTATTGTTAGAAAGACATTATACGAATGTTAATTCTGAGAACTGGAATAAAATACACTGATATTATAATTTTTATTGCTTCAGTTAACCCACTTTAAGTAGTACGTGCATTTGGTTATTACGAAGCTTATAATTCGTTTTACCATTTTACTATGTTCGTGTCTTTTACCGTAGAGTCGAAACAGAATATAGTTTGTTTATTGTTTCAAGATTTGTTACCAAAAAAAAAAAAAAAGGAAACTTTGACAGTTTTAATTGCAAAACTTTGTTGATGTCTAACTGTATGAAGATGGCGAAAAGTTCGTTGCGATGTATCTTAATTCAAGGAAGACCCATCTTTCAAGATTGGACAACTGTAAAACTTCTGTGGTAACATTTTTTTTAATCGGCTATCTACAGTATAATTTAGTATGTATATGTATACTTAACCTACGAGTATTTATATTTTACACGCAAAACAAACAAATAAATTAATATAAATTATCCGCTATTATTTGATAATTGGTACTTTCTAACTAGAAAATGCTTAAGCTGATTGTAGTGTCAGGTCAGATTTCAGGGTTCTCACATGTCCGTCTGTAGTTTGGCCTACACAGAGTAACAGTTTGGAATTTACTGTTGCTTACAGTGTTACTCTTAATGATTTGTTCGTAACACAAAGTGCTGAACCTGTTAAATGACATATAGGTAGGTCAGACCTCAGACCTTCAGATACGCAGCCTGAAACTCGAACCCTCTCAATCCTCTACAAGCCCTCTGACATTGTTTGTTTGTAGTTAAGCACAGAGCTACACAAAGGACTATATGTGCTGGGTCCATCACAATCGAAACTTGGGTTTTAATGTATAATTATACAGATTTACCGTTGTGCCACTAGGGGTCATTCTTGGTTTGTAACTGTTTTCTTAGCCTAGCTTATGTTTTACCATAATTACTTCTCCTTTTAAGATAAAAAAAATACGCTTAACTTTTTCAACGGATTCAATACGGTTTAACAGTCTCTGGAAACAAAATCAAAACAAATATAGTTATCCAGCAAAAACACGAACTATTAACAAAGGAAACACGTGCTTGCTGTCACATCAGATAATTGATTTTACTGAAATTTCTAAGTACAGAAAGAAACCCGTTTTTATACCTGATACAATTTTATCGATTAAAGAAAGCACAGAAAGGAACTTTGTTTCCGGTATTACGTAGTAGTAACAAAAGTTTTTATTTAATTTAAATACACAAGAAATATCATTATGCAAGATTATAAACAATTCTCATAACTTACTTATCGAAACTAAAACTAAGTTGTCGTCAACATCGCGATATCTTGTATCTTTGTTTGTTAAACACACAGCTACACAGCGGACTATCTGCGCTAGCCGTCCCTAATTAGCAGTGTAAGACTAGAGGGAAGGCAGCTAGTCATCACCACTCACCGCCAACTCTTGGTCTACTCTTTTATGAACGAATAGTGGTATTGACCGCCACATTATAACGCCCCCGCGGTTAAAAAGCGAGTATGTTTGGCGCGACAGAGATTCGAACCCCCGACCCTCAGATTACGAGTCGAACACCTTAACCCACCTGGTCGCTCTTAGAATCTGTTTGTATATTTCTTCCTTCACAATGTTCTCTACAGTAAAAGTACATTTCGACTTCTTAAGACGTATTTCACACAAGAACTTCATAATTTCTTATACTGCTGTGTTTGAAACTAATATTTTATAAATTATTATAATAACTTACGACACTCGAACTTATAAAAGACATATTTATAAAATCATGTTTTTATCCATCCAGTGATTGTGATTAATAAAATTTATACTTTTTCAGTTTTGGGTATTTCTAACCCAATACCTAATGGATGATAGGTCTTCTACAACCCAATACGTAATGAATGATAGGTCTTCTACAACCCAATACGTAATGGATGATAGGTCTTCTACAACCCAATAGGTAATGGATGATAGGTCTTCTACAACCCAATACGTAATGGATGACAGGTCTTCTACAACTCAATACGTAATGGATGATAGGTCTTCTACAACCCAATACATAATGGATGACAAGTCTTCTACAACCCAATACGTAATGGATGACAGGTCTTCTACAACTCAATACGTAATGGATGACAAGTCTTCTACAACCCAGTACGTAATGGATGATAGGTCTTCTTCAACCCAATACGTAATGGATGATTGGTCTTCTACAACCCAATACGTATTGGATGACAGGTCTTCTACAAAGAAATAATATACTGAGTGTGAATATTGGCATGGTAGAATTACAATTGCCCCAAACCAGAAGAGAGGATAAACTCACAATTGCCCCAAATCTAGGCAGAGAAATACTCATGTATAAATTCACAGTTGTCCCATATCTAGAGAAAGGTTAGACTCATAGTTACCCCAGACCAATTCAGAGGATATATTTGCAGTTGCTCCAAATCAAGACAGAAAAGAGACCCACAGTTTCCCTAAACCAGGACAGAGGACAGATTTGCAGTTGCTCCAAGCCAAGACAAAGGATACACTCAGAGTTACCTTAAACCAGAGCAGAGAAGAGACTCATAGTTGTCCCAAACCAGAACAGAACTCAATGTTTATAAGATGTTCTTGTAATCATGCTGTGACGAGACCTGATATTTTCTCTCCTAATGTTTAACTTGCACCGTAATATAGGAAATGCCTAAATGACCCTGGATAGGTAAAGTCAACCCTGGATAGGTAAGGTCAACCCTGGACAGGTCAGGTCAACCCTGGATGACGTTATTTCGCAACGTCAGTCGTAAAAGGTCACATGATTTCGTGGCTCATCATGTAGAAAACAAATCGTTTATCTTTCGTGAGCGAATTACGAAAAATCGACTGAACTCTTGAAAGTCACGAGAGTTCGTGACAAACGTTGTTTTTGTTATCAACCAATAAACAATCAGAGCTGTTGGTCTCCATATTTCTTTCCAAATGGACAACTCTACTACTAAACTTTATTATATAGCTATATGCACAGTACGGACGTGTCCGGTCTTGCGTGAAATGGAGCTGATCGAATTAGACTGCCAGACAAACATTCGATCAAGCTGTCTTTTGAGACTCACGTGAAATATTTACGACCTAAATGATTTTATCTGTTATGATAGTATTGTGAATGCAGTAAAATAAGTACATATTTTATAAGTTTTTGAGATGAAAGTAACATTGGGTTCAACGCCAATCAAATCAATGCATATATTGAGATAAAATTTATACAGAAAAAAGACGTTACAATCTATAATGTTCATCGAAAGTCGAATTTCGATCGACTTTTATCTGGTTTAATGAAAGATATCACCTTCTTTTAATACGATATTTTTGTGTTATATTTAACGTGACATTTAGCATATTATTAAAGTAGCATATTATTAAATTATTTTTGCACTATATTTACCATTTAGTATATTTTAAATGATATTTTGTATTATGTTTAACGTGACATTTAGCATATTATTAAATTATTTTTGCACTATATTTACCATTTAGTATATTTTAAATGATATTTTGTATTATGTTTAACGTGACATTTAGCATATAATAAATGCTATTTTTGTGTTATATTTAACACGACATTTTTAACATGACATTTTAGCACTATATTTAATACGATTTTTGACAAGGTATTTCAGCATTATGTGTAACATGATATTTTAACATTATATCTAGAATGATATTGAGGATATTTTATATTATGTTTCAACGATATATATACCATCATATTTAACACTAATATTTAAATCATTAAGCCTAACTTATGATTGATAATCAGTTTACTTAAAAGAACAAGTTATTGTCCAGCTATAAATTAATAATAAATCACACAATATTGTGCTATTAGTTATGTCCTTAGCAGGATGACATGAAAAGTACTTAAAATTCACTTGCTTAATCTGGTTCACATAATAACCGTTCTTGTTTTTATGGAACTGGAAAATATTGCTGCAATACCTTTCTTCCATTAGAAAAAAAAAATTCAAAGCTCGATTTACAGCTATAAGAAAAAAAAAATAAAGTGTATTTCCTCCTTTAACGTTTTTACAACATTTAACGTATGTACACTGTCATAAATTGTTGTAGGCCTAAGTTACAAATATTTTCTGATAATTAACGTAAAATCAACTCAACTTCTTAATAACCTTGGTAGCTAACACACTGAATGGTTCTCTTTAGTGTCTTCTTGACGTTGCAATCTTGTCAGCTGTCAGATTTGAATGCACGAGAAAAACTTTGATATAAAATTAAAAATCTGTAACCCTAACTTGACGTCATCATTAAAACCATGAGCTTTCTTTCTCCAAGCAACAAGCAAGTTACAATATTACAAATATAACTTACATCAGTATGTACGTTGTGACAAGACCATTACTACGTCTATTCTATTATAGTCACCTCCAGGAAACCTAGCATGATTGATTAAAAGCCATATCGATACTGGATATGGGAGAAGTAGTAGGGATAGTTATTATAAATATATTTTTCTTTGGTTTCACTCGTGTATTCCTACAAAGTGTGGTGAAAATAACATTAACCGTATATGTGTTTTTTTCCCACATTCTTCTTCATGTGTCCACTTCGAATTGAAAACTTGAAGCCTCTGGATTTAAAGCCAAGCCTAAAAATTAAGAAGTGTGTGGGAGAACACATCTTAAATCAACATGTAGACATATTAGAATATAGTTAGATACACTGTTATATATATTTTAAGCGTTATTGTCTATGCGTATACTATCTGATGTAGGCCTAAGTCGGGTAAAAGAAATGTGATTTATTGAATACGTTTGAAAGGATTTTTGTTCTTTTTTACATGTTTTGCTTTTCAATTAGTTACAATTAATGTGAAAAGTTTTACTTGAAGTTAAAGATGCTTTTTTTTTTGTTTCCTTATAATTTACCTCAAAACTACGATTGGTGAATTCTTACAAATATTACACGTGTACAAAGCCAGAATAAGGGTTTAATTAGCTCTAGACTTTTCAACCTGTAGAAGCCCCCTCGAGACACAAGATGTACGTGCAATACATTTATAGTCATAGGTTCAGGCCCTGGGCTTCAGCCCAGTACGCTCATGCCTTAATCAGGGGCTGCACGTGTACTTGTGGTCTTCCAAAACCACGTGTAATTACCAGAATAAAGCGCCAGAAAAGCCATAGTTACGGACAGATGTAATGGAAAACAAGAATTACCGCTGTATTCAGCTTGTTTTGAATTTCGCGCAAAGCTACTCGAGGGCTATCTTCGCTAGCCATCCCTATTTCAGCAGAGTAAAAATAGAGAGAAGGCAGCTAGTCATCACCACCCACCGCCAACTCTTGGGCTACTCTTTTATCAACGAATAGTTGGATTGATCGTCACATAATAACGCCTACACGGCTGAAAGGGCGAGCATGTTTGGTGCGTCCGGGATTCGAACCCGCGACTCTCGGATTACGAGTCTAACGCCTGAAAACGCTTGGCCATGCCGGGCCTCCGCTGTATTCTCTACATTGTTTGAAAGGGCCAGATGGTAATAAAACATATTGTAGATTATAAAAAACGTTATTTGATGTTTATTTAATAATTAATATTTTATTTCGTCTACAAACTTTTAGTGGAGCTTATGGATTAAAAATTAAAACGCAAATCTAGTAGGAAAAGTTATAACCATATAATAAATCGATGGCATTCTCCTAACTAAACCTTTGTCGATTAGCTAGGTTCTCAATGTGGATTTTGTTAAATGACAATTACAGTTGTTTTCGTTGAAAAACGTTCTTAGCACGCTAATGAATACAATCTGTCTTTTTATTACAGCTAGACATGTGCTCGACAAAAAAAAAAAATGTTTAATTTTAAATTTCATCAGAACTTGACGAATAGCAATCACACTTTCTTTCAAAATCAAAAATCCAATTTCCTTTCCCTGACAGAAAATTTGAAAACAGCCAAGAAACTTCAGGGTAAATTTTAACCTTAAAATTCTTTGTTCGTTTTCAGTATTGAGCTTAGAATGGTTTTAAAAAAAACAATACGTTGTGATGGAACGTGATGGAGGCTTACCACGTCGTTACAGCCCATGTCGCCAGGTCCGGTCATACTTTAGTTAATCGACCGTACACCTTGGCGTACCTTATATTCATAAGGTTGCCTACGTAAGTTATCATGTACAAAGTACATCACTCATTCCTTCTTACTTTCCATAATTCGTGTAGTGTAAAATGCTATACTTTCCCAGCACCAGTCCAATCTGTAGTCGCTGCGTCCCTTGACTTGACAGTTATATCTTCCTATTAATTAACACCTGTTTTATTCCCCAGCTGCAAGAGGTATGACCGTAGGTGTGAACTCTTACCTTATTGGTCTCGTTACGAGCCTTTATTACATTGCATACTGTTGTCTGAGTCACGTTCGTAACACTTACCACTGACCTTTGTGTTAGTGGGTTTTCATCTGTTACGATGCACTGCACTTTGCTCAGCATAGCTGGGATACGATTTGTTGTTTACTTCTTTCTGAATGTTCCATATTCCTTTGTCTACCAATCACATCAGAAGCAATAACTATGCCTGTCTTGAATTTTTTAAATGCGCGGTATAAACGCATCCTTATGCTGTAAAAATATTAAGCTTGGAAAAGCGCTTCACATACCTTTCCCAAAAAAGCGATTATATCCCGGCGATATCACGATGCCTAAATAACAACGAACAATGTTAAATTGTAGTTCTATACATCCCGTTCCACTACACGGTTATCTAAGCTGTGGTGGCCGTGTGATTCGCTTGTTTGATCATTGAAATTGTACTGACATGGCTTACTCACTCTTTATGATACAGAACATTTATCACCAAGCTCCAACAAGAATTTTTATTTCAATTTTAACTTATCGAAACTTACCTAATCCATAACACTTAGGCCCGGCATGGCCAGGTGGTTAAGGCACTCGACTCGTAATTTGAGGGTCGTGTGTTCGAATCCCCGTCACACCAAACATGCTCGCCCTTTCAGCCGTGAAGGCGTTATAATGTGACGGTCAATTTCACTATTCGTTGGTAAAAGAGTAGCTCAAGAGTTGGCGGTGGGTGGTGATAACTAACTGCCTTCCCTCTAGCCTTATACTATTAAATTAGGGACGGCTAGCGCAGATAGGCCTCGTGTAGATTTGTTCGAAATTCAAAACGAACTAAACCAGATGTTTTAAAATACATATTTGTTATTAGCAGCGTACAGAGTATACAATCATTTCTCTACAGTTTAACAAACTCAATAGATTGACAAACATTATCTTGATACTGTTAAACATCTATTAACGTTTATCTAAAAATCCAACCTACGTTTGGTGATCTCTATCGAAAAACGAAGAGAAAAATAATATTTTATTTACTTTAAAACGTTTCGTGGATTAAAGTTCATCACAGGTTATCAATAGATGAAGTTCATCACAGGTTATCAGTAGATGAAGTTCATCACAGGTTATCAGTAGATGAAGTTCATCACAGGTTATCAATAGATGAAGTTAATCACAGGTTGTCAATATATGAAGAAGTTCATCATAGGTTATCAATATATGAAGTTCATCACAGGTTATTAATAGATGAAGTTCATCACAGGTTATCAGTAGATGAAGTTCATCACAGGTTATCAATAGATGAAGTTCATCACAGGTTATCAATAGATGAAGTTCATCACAGGTTATCAATAGATGAAGTTCAACACAGGTTGTCAATATATGAAGTTCATCACAGGTTATTAATAGATGACGTTCATCACGGGTTATCAATAGATGAAGTTCATCACAGGTTATCAATAGATGAAGTTCATCACAAGTTATCAATAGATGAAGTTCATCACAGGTTATCAATAGATGAAGTTCATCACAGGTTATCAATATATGAAGTTCATCACAGGTTATCAATAGATGAAGTTCATCACAAGTTATCAATATATGAAGTTCATCACAAGTTATCAATAGATGAAATCTCAATGAGAGAAATATTGTTTGTAACAATTCACATATTTTATCATATTGTGAAGTAGCAGAAACCTAGAAAAGAACTTTATATCGTAGACAAACATTTTTAGTTGTCCCTGTGTTTAAACTCACACAGATAAGACAACCATTATTATTGAAAATCAATAACTTTATTGACAATCGCTTATTTATCAGATAACGTAATTTCTTAACATTTTTAATAGCACGATAAACTGCTCATCTCTTTGTCTTACCTGTGCAAACAGTGCTAACAAAAGTGATGGCCAGCTACGAGTTGGATGCTCCTGTGTTAACAAATCTAGCGCCATGTTTTATAAATGTGCAACACCCTAGCACTCTACGTAACGAGTCTGAGTGTAATTGATTTTTCCAGGGTATCAATCAAACATATCCACATCACTATCCACTGTGTTTATTTAAGTGACCGTAATTCAATTAGGCAAATTATGGGTCTTTATTTACCTTCTTGATAAATTGTTTCACGAAAATATATAATTTTAATTCGTAAAAACAAAATTAAAACTCATCTGTTACTTCTAAACACTGTTTCTTGTCGATAAAAACATGTTTATTCTGTTTACATAACTACCCTTTTGATGTAAAAATAGTTTTATTTTGTTTAAATTACGACCTTCTAACGTAAAATATAGTTTTATTCTATTTGAATAACGACCCCGTTGACGTAGAAAAGGTTTTACTCTATTTAATTAACAATATTCCCGAGTCAAAATTGGGTTTCCAAAAGGCAAATAAACAGTATACGTGTAATAAAAGTAATATTTGATCACCCATAAAAATCTACACTGTAACTGACGTTGTATTATAAATAATTCGCTTAAGACATAAAACCATTCGTGATTTGTTTTTATACAATTTATTATTGTTGTGTTTTAATGCTTTTCCCTTTTACAAGAGCTGGCTAAGCCAATAGAAGAAATTACTCATTTTCTACGTATAATCCAACTGCAATTAGTGACACAAATTGATGTAATTATAGTAATATAGCTCATATATAGATAGCGGTTTAATCAATTGTAATTAGAAAACCTGCAGTCAACAGACTCGTAGATAGAAAAGCAGTTTAGTGCGCAAATGGTCTTGAAAAAATTCAAATCCATATGGACCCAGTCGATAATTATATGATTAAAACTGTGTTAAATGTATTTTAAACAGTGGCACAAAGGCCTGTGTGCCTATTCGGAATCCCCCTCATACTAAACATGCTCGCCCTTTCAGCCCTGGGGGCGTTATAATTTGACGGTCAATCCCACTATTTGTTAGTAAAATAGTAGCCCAAGAATTGGCGGTGGGTGATGATTACCAGCTTCTTTCTATCTAGTCTTATACTGCTAAATTAGGGACAGCTAGAGCAGACAGCCCTTGTGTAGCGTTGGGCGAAATTCAAAAGCAAACAAACAAACTATTTGAAATTGGTCAAGACCTAAAAAACTCCACACGGAGATCAAAATATGGTCCCTTGGAACATCTAACAGTAAGTGAAAAATATTTATTTCTCAAGAATTCAAACAATGGCGGGTTACTTTAAGAACCAATGAAATAATTTAACTATATTTCACAGCATAATTACCAATAATAAGTTGAATATTAGTTTAACTTAATCCAGCTCGCTAGAGTGCGCTTAGTAAATTAAACAAACAAACAATAAACAATTAGGTTGTTACCAAATATCTGAGGATATATTAATCATTTGTAGAAACATACGGGAATTCGCAAAACTTTTGTTGATATAACAAAATAGACGCCTAGGGACGAATAAGCTCGAGACCCTGTCTGTTTAATGTGGTTACCTGGACAACTCATAATAACAAACAAAATTCATTTTGAACTCCTTTAAATTAAATGCATCAATCATACCTGATAAATCAACGCCAGTTTCTACATAATTTCGTATTAAATCACGACAATTGCATTTCTCGGCAGGCTTCGCAACCCCATGGAAAAGTTATGAGCTCACATGAATTTGTTGGACAACCTATATAATTGAAATGTTACTTATATCCTGGTATTCGGACTTCATTTCATAATTGTATTATCACATAATATAAATTTTAACTATCAAACAACTTACACGTTTTTAGGAGCTACAACAAAATATTTCGTTACGTAACATTTTTTTTTTCCCCGCGAAAACAGCACCGACTCAGCATATAGTTGGTCTGAAATTGATTCGCATTTGATGGCAAATGGAAATTTCAAGGTAGGTGCCCAGTGGGATTGATGTGTGGTGATTGTTATGGGCATTGAAAATTATTGACATCACTGCCATATTTGTTGATCCAACTCCCAACAACATAAACGAAAAGTTTTTGTTTTTTTAAGTTACTGGTGTCACAATCAACCAATTTGAAACAATTTGAACGTATTGTCTAACAATGTAGATAATATGAGCGTGATGGGTCTTTGGATTGTGATGTAAGAAATTGAGAGAGATAATTGGCATGTTTGTTATTAAGCGCAAAGTTAAAGAATAGGCTTGCTGCCTTCCATTTAGGTTCTCAATCACAAATTAGGTACAGTTATAAATAGATAGCCTCTTGTTAAGTTTTGTGTAAAATCTATATTTCTCGGTATTGAATCAATACTGGTGATTTGACGTAGCACTGAAATGAAACAAAGAAAAGTTGATTAATTTATAGTCTGTGTGAATCGAATGAATTCGTAACACAGAAATATGGATTAGTCAGCCACTGAGAATGCATATGGCCTATATTAAATTATAAACTTGAGGTTATATTATTTTTACTGTAATTATTTATTATCTTATCGCTCAGTCGTAAGTCTGAATGTTTATGAAGTGAAAAACTCGCGATTTTCAATACCCGCGGTGGACAACTCACAGATAGTCCATTGTGTAACTGCGTCTAACAACAAACAAGTACACAAACCAATAATTTTCCTGGTGTTTTTTTTTACAAGCTTTCGAGTAAAATTTCAGAAATAATCTTTGAATTGTGGAGTAATTATTAATGTTAACAGCTGGTAGATGTGAAATAAAGGTTAGAGACACAATTATGGATCAGTAAATCTCGGTGTTATACATATCAAACGGTGATTAGTTTATATACTGATCTAAACTTATATTCTCAACAGGCAAGTTTTCTTCTTTCTCTTTCCATTCAATCTAGTAACATATTTAAGTTTATCAGAGTTTAATTTGATATTATATGCTAAAATTTACGCGGCTATTTCATTCTAATTCATGTTACATTTTATATTATTTTGAATAAGTCAACAAGCATCATATCATGTATAAGTTTCATCATTAGTTTAATGTGGTTGCTGATATATAAAACATTAAATCAAACTTAGTTTCGTGTAATGAGTAAATAAACACTTGTTTGATTTTCGTTTGCAGTCACTGCATATGTTTTGACTGTCATGTTTTGAATGTTTGTTGTACATGTATATGTACTAATATAGGGCACATAACAGATAAGCTCACGTTAAGTACAGATAATTTAGACACATACAGACACACTCTTTATTTCAGCTTCTAATTATAATTATCAACACAAGAATATGTTTTATACATGTTCTAAATCTACACTCATATTATTATCATTTGGTAATAACTTAATATTCACGTTTTGATTATTACAAATAAACGTATTCGTGAGATAGTTTTTACATTAGTAAAAGAGTAGCCCAAATGTTGGCGGTGGGTGGTGATGACTAGCTGCCTTCCCTCTAGCCTTACACTGCTAAATTAGGGACGGCTAGCGCAGATAGCCCTCGTGTAGCTTTGTGCGAACAAAAAACAAACCAAACTTATATTGTTTGTGAATTTATTTCGAATACAACACTAAAATAAAAACAAACTATAAAAACCACCTGACTGTATTACTCATACATTACTTTAATCCAAGGAAGTTTGTTCTTCATCGGTACAAAATAAAACGCTCAGTTATTAATGTTTCACTTTGTTTTGTTTTTGAATTTCGCGCAAAGCTACACGAGGGCTATCTGTGCTAGCCGTCCCTTTAGCAGTGTAAAACTAGAGGGAAGGCAGCTAGTCATTACCACCCACCGCCAACTCTTGGGCTACTCTTTTACCAACGAATAGTGGAATTGACCGTCACATTATAACGCTTCCACGGCTGAAAGGGCGATCCTGTTTGATGTGACGGGGATTCGAACCCGCGCCCCTCGGATTACGAGTCGAACGCCTTAACATACCTGGCCATGCCGGGCCTAATATTTCACTTTTATTACTTTGGCCATATGAACAGAGAACTCTTGACACCATGCCAACGTACTCTTTTAACCTAAGTATTATTTTTCCTGATGTTTTTATGTTTTAAGTTTTAAATTAAATGAATGTTGCTTATGACAAACATTTCACATAGACAACCATGTCAGAAAATAAAGTGGTTTACAAGGAATATTTCTGGAAAGAAAAATTCGCCTTTTTCGTAATGATTGTTTCATTTTCTTCCTTTTTGGACAAATTCCTGCTCCAGAAATTTCCCGAACAAAAGTGAACTCATTTGAATAATGGAGCAGATTTTTTTTTCTTCACACATAAAAGTCAAACTTTTTTATCAAAATCTTTAGGGACAGATATGAAAAGTCGATCCTGCCAGTGACAACGTATGAGCGAAATGAATCACAATTCACTTTAAGTGTATAGATAGAAATCAATGCATATTTTATGACGCAGTTTGTATAAAATATCACTGTGCTCTCTAACAGAGACAGACTCTACTTGTAGAGTCGTACACTGGAGACATTGTCGACCCATTAGAATTCTATCTAAACACAGTGAATCATGCATAACTGTTTGCACCGTAACCCACTTCTTTCAAAATAATACTTTGCTTTCGATAATCCTCATTTCTATATCTTTTATTTCAAGTATTTTGTGACTTATGTAAATAGAAATCGTGAACGAGGTGTAACAAACGTAAACAGCATTTTCTCTGTTTAAAAAACCTTCTTAAGAAGAAGGTTATTTCTTCTTATAATAATCTATTATTAAGGGTTTGCTTTCGAATTTCGCGCAAAGCTAAACGAGGGTTATCTAAGTTAGCCGTCCCTAATTTTGCAGTTTAAGGCTAAAGAGAAGGTAGCTAGTCATCACCACCCACCGCCAACTCTTGGGCTACTATTTTACCAACGAATAGTGGGATTGACCTAATCATTATAACGCTCCCGCATCTGAAAGAGCAAGCATGTTTGGTATGACGGGGATTCGAACCCGCAACCCTCAGCTTACGACTCGAGCGCCCCCTATCCACCTCGCCATGTCGGGCTGTATTACGGGAAATTTATCAATATTTCTCACTGTTGTTCGTATGAGCATTCCTTGCTTGTTTCATATACAGTTACCTATATATCATTAATTTTGGCCGTGTTGTACGCTTATATAATGATATAACTTTGTACAGAGACAAAATTGTTCGCTGTTTCTTTTTGGAATGTTGATACTTAAAGATATTACGAGTTGAAAAACTGCGAGTTTCGGATTATTTGTTCATAATTTTCATTCTCCCAGTTATTTTTCAGAAAACGGTATATACACACACACATACACAAACTGAGCCTCAAACAGTGAAAGTCTTTGTAATGTACCGTTTAGCAAATAGTTACTCCTTCAATGTTCATTTTTGTTCCATGAAACATTTACATTTTTGTATAGGCTCAATCCAAGTTAGCTGGTCTACTCCTAACATTCGTCACGTGATCGTTCTCTTATGGCCCGACATGGCCAGGTGGTTAGGGGGCGCTCGAGTCGTACCAAACATGCTGTCCCTTTCAACCGTGAGGGCGTTATAATGTAACGGTCAATCCCACTATTCATTGGTAAAAGAGTAGCCCAAGAGTTGGCGATGGGTGGTGATGACTAGCTGCCTTCCTTCTTGTCTTAAACTGTAAAAGTAGGGACGACTAGCGCAGAAAACCTTCATGTATCTTTGCGCGAAATTAAAAAAAACAAAGCAAACATATCATTCTCTTATAATTACTGGTTTAGTTCTTTAAGGTGTTGATACTCAGTAACAGGCCCAGCATGGCCAAGCGTGTTAAGGCGTGCGACTCGTAATCTGTGGGTCGCGGGTTCGAATCCCGGTCGCGCCAAACGTGCTCGCCCTTTCAGCCGTGGGGGCGTTATAAAGTGACAGTCAATCCTACTATTCGTTGGTAAAAGAGTAGCCCAAGAGTTAGCGGTGGGTGGTGATGACTAGCTGCCTTCCCTCTAGTCTTAAACTGCTAAATTAGGGACGGCTAGCGCAGATAGCCCTCGAGTAGCTTTGCGCGAAATTCAAAACAACCAAACAGTAACAACTATCAATACAGAAAACGAAGTTGTGCACTATGTCACATTAAGTATCATTCTTTGTTCGTAACATTAATTAATGTATTTTGGAAATTAATTACACATTGTTTTATTACTTCAAGAACGCGCTTCCATAAAGAGAAGACAACAGATTTATGATTCGATTTCGCTTCTCACAACATCGTAACTCGAAAGCATTTTTTTTCCCTTCCCTTACCTTTTCTACAGCATCTGAGTTCCCATGACGATTGCTTAATTTCAGTCTGTCATTGGTGAAGAAATAGTGCGATAAGAAAAGAAAATTCTTTTAAAGGTCCGGCAAAGATCGGTGCGCATGGGTTTGAAGACTGCAACTCCAATCAAACTTAGTAAAGTGAAAAACCAATATCGGTAAATTTAAGAAAGTGGATTCAGCACATTCCAAGCCACATATTCGTATTTCTCTCCAAACTCTTCGTGATGCAGAGGTTGTTGGGAACTTTGCTCAGTTAATTTCATCCCCCGCTTAAATTTACTGATGGAAATCATATGTATTCGTTCATGTGATTTATGGGCAACTCATAATAAATTCTGAAATCGAAATTTAATTTTACAACCTTTGCTGGTTCTCGAAGGTAAATTAACGCACCACTTCTTATGTTTGCTTTGATTAGAAATAAATATATGGTCCCCGATTATTATTAGTGATTATTACCGAAGTAATGTTAATTATTGTTTTTTGTTTTCGTCATCGTTAAGTCTGAATCACTAACCACATAATTTGTTTGCTTTAAAACAAGGACATCTTGAGCTATATGCTACGTCCACCGGTAGGAATCAAACTTTGGATTTTAGCGTTGTAAGTCCGTAACCTTACCACTGTCCCATTGGGAGACCTGACCACGCGGAAGACAACCAGTCCACGCTAAGAGGAATTACTGTCCCTCCGATAAAGAACGTTACTCGAACCCGGTCTCGGAATATAGAGTTGTAGTCCATGCCCGATCGTCACACTGAGTTAATAAAGTAAAATATTTTAATACTGATGCATTAATCAGTCATCCTCAAAATGTTGATGGTACCATGAAAGAAGTGAAAGTTTAAAAAGAAATGAGGTAGTTCAGATGAAATGTTTAGTTTAGTCCTAACACTTCAAGTTTGTTTGTTTGTTTGTTTTGGAATTTCGCACAAAGTTACTCGAGGACTATCTGTGCTAGCCGTCCCTAATTTAGCAGTGCAAGACTAGAGGGAAGGCAGCTAGTCATCACCACCCACCGCCAACTCTTGGGCTACTCTTTTACCAACGAATAGTGGGATTGACCGTCACATTATAAACGCCCCCACGGCTGAAAGGGCGAGAATGTTTGGCGCGACCGGGATGCAAACCCGCGACCCTCAGATTACGAGTCGCACGCCTTAACACGCTTGGCCATGCCGGACCTAACACTTCAAGAAAAACATATACTGCATTGTTTGAACATTTATCAGTATTGTTAACACTAGCCATACATTCATAGTTTCATTGTTTCATCAAACATTTACGTTCACGCTTCTCTTAACTTGATTAGGGTGCTCGACTCTTAACGTAAGGAATGGTGGTTCGAATCCTCGTCACACTCAACAAGCTCGCCCTTTTAGCCGTGGGGACGTTATTCATTCAGGGTCAATCAAACTATTCTCTGGTAAAAGAGTACCTCAAGAAATGGCGGTGGGTAATCATCACTAGCTGCCTTCTCTCTAGTCTTCATGGCCAGGTGGTTAAGGCACTCGACTCGCAATCCGAGGGTCGAAGATTCGAAACCACGTCACACTGAACATGCTCGCCTTTTCAGCCTAAAGGCGTTGTAATATACGGTCAATCCCACCATTCGTTGGTAAAAGAGTAGCCCAATAGTTGACGGTGGGTGGTGATGACTAGTTGTCTTCCCTCTAGTTTTACACTGCTAAATTCGGGACGGCTAGCGCAGATAGCTATGGTGTAGCTTTGCGCGAAAATCACAAAACAAGCAAACAAACAAACTTCTCATAAGATCAACACCATTTAATGATATTATGGAATAATAAGAACAGAATAACCAGCTACTACACAGTTTGTTTTGTTTTTACATTAAGTCCGATAGATTGTTTCATAAATTGGAACAGCGTTTGAATAATCGAAGTAACTGTTGTTTTCATTACTTTTCTAGGTTTTTTTTTGTTTAATTTGCACCAATTACAGTTCAGCTCTTCCATCTCAGGGACATAACAACCATCTGTTTGTGTAACCATCTTTATTTCTCAGTGTCTTAACATCCATCTGTCTATATTACAATATTTCTATCTGAGTGACTTAACAACCACTTGTCTCTAACCATCTTTTATTGGTGTGTTTCGTTCCGTAAAATCTTAGAAATCTAGTATAACAATGGATAAAGAAATATTTATATAAATAATCAACTTCAATAAACCAGTTCTATTGCTATTCTGACTACTAGGAAGGGAGAGCCACATCTGGAAACAGTGGGTCTGTATGTATCATACAGAAAGGGAAACCCACATCTGGAAACCATGTATCATACAGAAAGGGAGAGCCACATCTGGAAACCATGTATCATACAGAAAGGGAAAGCCACATCTGGAAACCATGTATCATACAGAAAGGGAAAGCCACAAGTTGAAACCCTAGTTCCAACAGAGAGGGAAAGTCACATCTAGTAATCTTAGATCCTTCAGACAGTGAAAATAACACACAGAAACCCTAGATTCTTAACAGAGAGAAAGCTACATGTTGAAACCCAAAATCTTTTACAGAGAGAATACCACACATAGAAATCCTAAATCCCCCAGAAAAGGACAGTTTTATATATAAACCCCACATCATGTAGAATGGGAAAGTCACGCGTAGAAACCCCATATCCTCTTAAAAAGGTAAATCACATGTAGAAACCCTAACCAATGTTCTACTCTGTATTAATATAAACACGACTCCCAGTTGTTATGGCAAAAATAATTAAACCAACGTTTTCTTGGTAGATTTCATTTTAATAAGTAGCTATATAAGTATTGTTTACTAAAAACAAAGCAAATCATTAAACGTAATTAAATACATCGGTTAATTATTAAACATAATATTCTATTCAGAATCTAAATTAGATAATTCTGTATAGAGAAACGTTTTAACATTAGTTCGTTTCTAATGAAATATTTATGATGTTAGTCAATAGATTTACGATTCATCACATATTTAATTTAGTATGTGATAATTTACTTCGTCTTAAAATATATGGATAAATAAATAAATAATGAAACATTGTTGTACTGACCGACTGCATCTTTTATACATTAAAGTAAAATTAATGATGGTTGTTATTCTTGTGAAGGTTCTAGTTCAAGTTAAATAGTTTGTTTTCTTTCACTTCGTGTTATGTCTTATATAAGAAACCCTAACCGAAACTAATTAAAATTATTTTCTCTGACTAACTTGAAAGTTGTTGTTTTACCAGTTGAAACCTAAACAATAATCATCTGCACGCTTTCAACTGCAGAGAATCAACTCCCAAGTCCGTAAACTCAACGCTGACCACCGACGGACCATTTAGAAACAACAAATAGAGATATAAGTCTGCTCTTTGTTTATATCATTACACAATTATTTGTTATATTATTGCTATTCAATAATTTGTTATATTTTTATTTACCTTTTGTTTATATTATCACACAAGTATTTGTTATATTTTTGTATACCCTTTGTTCATATTATTACACAACTATTTGTTATATTTTTATCTACCCTTTGTTCATATTATTACTATTCAATAATTTGTTATATTTTTATCTACCTTTTGTTTATATTATTACACAACTATTTGTTATATTTTTATCTACCCTTTGTTCATATTATTACTATTCAATAATTTGTTATATTTTTATCTACCCTTTGTTTATATTATTACACAACTATTTGTTATATTTTTATCTACCCTTTGTTCATATTATTACTATTCAATAATTTGTTATATTTTTTATCTACCCTTTGTTTATATTATCAGACAAGTATTTGTATTGTTATTGTTCAACCTATTGTTATGTTATTGTAAAACCACATTTTGTGATAAGATTTAGAATGGTATTTGTCCAACACCAGCCATTTTACTTCCTTTTTTGTGTTTTATCTTTACGTCGTTTCTCATACAACACATATATTATGAGACATCTAAGCACAAGCCAGAAGTTATGGTATTTATAAGTTGTTGTTGTTATTAAATAATGACGAACAACATAAAGTTGGAGAAAACACAAATCACAAATGTTTAGTACACTTGTATATAATTTACCAATGTACTTACCAAACAAATATGTTTCATTTCAGCATACAGAGAAAACATGCACTAAAATTCAACTCAAAATATTACAAAAAATGGATTTTTGAAATGGTAATTACCTTACTTGTTATTTTTGAATAAAATAACTAAGGTACAAGTGATGACAGACATTAAAAAACAAAATGGTTCTGTTAGAACGACTTGTTCTTTGTTTAATACATGCCAGCTTGGCTGTAATTATTGTGTCTATCTAAAGAATAAACATGTTCCAAGGAACCTCTTCACAGGTACTAGATTTCTTCCATTTCCACAGTCTGTCATTATAATACTCCCTGGTTGCAAATTAAAGCCATTTAGAAACTGAATGTAACCTTCGTATACCACATTAATTTGCCAACATCTTGTGACGTCAGCTAAATTACTAAAATGTACCGGGAGATCTTGCCACGTGCCTGTTTAAAGTTGATTCGGTAATTTGAAGCCTGAATAAACCAATCCCATCTCTTCATTTTTGTGACCTTGATTTACAAACAGAGAGTATTTTCCTTCTTCAAAAATGTTTCCATTATCGTCTATACGTAAAGAAAAATAGACCAACGTTTTTAGAAACTTGTATTTTTTACACAACTAGTTTAGCACAAGTAATTATTCTCCAGAGGTCGCCACTCAATTAAACTGATGTTTCAAATTAACGTTTATACCAAAGATATATATATATATATATATTGGACCCGGCATGGCCAAGCGTGTTAAGGCACTCGATCCATAATCCGAATGTCGCGAGTTCGAATTCAGGTCGCACTAAACATGGTCGTCCTTTCAGCCGTGGAAGCGTTGTAATGTGACGGTCAATTCCACTATTCGTTGGTAAAAGAGTAGCCCAAGAGTTGGCGGTGGGTGGTGATGACTAGCCTGTCTTCCCTCTGGTCTTACACTACTAAATCAGGGACGGCTAGCACAGACAGCCCTCGATTAGCTTTGCGCGAAATTCAAAACAAACAAAGAAACCGAAAAATATTATCAACGGGTTTCAAATTAAATATATAACGTATGAACCACCCTACATATTTAACGGTATTGGTATATTTGATTATATGTTGAATAAAGAATTGTTAATCTAAATAGGTTTTTTTTTTTTTCTTTCTGAAATTCTCATGGTACAATCTTATCTCTGTACGGCAGCCGGTACCCTCCCACCTTTCTTCTTACATTTTTCAAATGTGCAGTCGTGAAAATGTATAAAAATTAGAAAATGGCTTTCAGTGGATATTTAACCATAGCTCTCAGGTGAGCCCCAGTAGAGCACGTCATGGGTGTTCGTGTAAATCCCAGTTCCTGGCTTGGCTCGGTTCAATAGAATTTCTTTCTTCCCACTTTTAATATGTCTCCCATACCTCTGATGTTTTATTGTCTTTTCAGTAAGTGATTTGAGAGAATTGCACAGTCATTTATGTATTTCAGTTGTTTTTAGGGAAAAAAATAAACAGACAGCATTTGACCCTAACTCTTTGTGACCTTCAAAAGCTTTGAAATATTATTAAGCGTATAATTATATATTTTTTATGCCCCAAATAACTTGCATGTTCAGACTTTGTTGGCTTGTGGACTCTTCATTACGTGAGTTACAGAAATAAAGTTTCAACAGGAATATTGTTAATAACACAATAAATGTTAATAATTACGTGCATAGAAAATAAGTGATTTCATGTAGTTGTTTAGTATATTTTTTTGTCTTATGACAAGTAAAAAACATATACTTTATTGGCACGATAAAACACATATGGATGGTCCAAAATTGGTAGTTTGATGGTAAGTGACCTGTATTCTGTTGAAATGAGCAAGACAGGTACTCGGGAAAGTACTACACTACTACATAAACGTGTAAATTTCAAAATCAGTTACATAGTTACAAACAAAAACTTTGCCCTTAAATGACCTTTAAAGTAAAGTATTGCGATTAGAGAATTATACTTACACTTGAATAAGCGCTTATATTTAACTGTCGCCCCGTCGTCCAGTCGCCCCCACCTTTTATGACCTATTCACTGCGTATCTCATTCACCGGTTGCTGGTCTAACCTTCCAGTGTTTGTTATAAAAACGTAACTCTTTGTAACCTCTTCTCCAAGTGAGCATCTGAAATATTGAACATCCATACAGATCCGCTTACTGAACATGTAAAGCAACATGTAAAGTTGTTCATGTTGTTTTGAATTAAGCACGAAGCTACACAATGGGCTATCTGTGCTCTGCCCACCACGGGTATCGAAACCAGGTTTTTAGCGTAGCAAGTCCGCAGACACACCGCTGAGGCCACTGGAGAGCCTTTGCTGTCAAATCAGTCCAGATTTTACCACTGGGTGCCATAGGTGCACCCACTTAGAAGGTGATTGTCTACTTTCTACTAATGCTCTGTTTTGAACGTCTGGTTTTGTCACAGTCAAAAAGAGCAAAAGCCAGGGTAGAATGTCTAAAGGTTCAAGCAAGCTGGCCGATTGTTTTTAAGATTATTGTTAGGTTAACGTCATATTAGGCACTGAGTTCTAGTGAAATTATATCCGATATTTCAGACCATATGAAAGCACTGATTTCTTGAATCGAGGTAAATGTTGAACAGAAGGTTATTAAAGTGGACAAAAGGATGCGTTTTTTCGGTGAGTGAGATAATGATTCTTGTTCCATAGTTTTCACCTAAGTAGCAAAAATTTCTGTGAAATGTTATATAACGTATTCACTTTGAAACTATTTAACTAGTTTCACTTCCTTAAAAGTATACTTTAAGAACCAGGTTCTAATCAAACAAAACTTCTGAACGATAGCTGCAGTTCTGGTTTCGATCGGTTCATTGATTTGTCTTTATGGTCTAGCATGGCCAGGAGGTTAAGACGCTCGACTCGTAATCTAAGGGTCGCGGGTTCGAATCTCCGTCGCACCAAACATGCTCGCCCTCTCAGCCGTGGGGGCGTCATAATTTGACGGTCAATCCCACTATTTGTTGATAAAAGAATAGCCCAAGAGTTGGCGGGGGGTGGTGATGACTAGCTGCCTACCCTCCAGTTTTACATTACTAAATTAGGGACGAATAACGCAGATAGCACTCACGTAGCTTTGCGCGAAATTAAAACCAAACCAATCTGTTTTACGTAAATATGTTATGCATAACTAAATACAGAAATATGTTAAACTATTTACATAAAAATAGCAGAAACATAAACAAACATCACTTTGTTTGCTTTTATAATTTCGCGCAAAGCTACACGAAGGTTTGATTTATTCGAGCTTCAATCTACTTCTTCCTAAACCCAATCAACTTTAAACAGACACGTGGGTCTACATTCTTAAATCTCCTGGTACATTTTACTAATTTATCTGACTTCAGAAAATATTAGCAAATTAATGTGGTATACGAAGGTTACATTCAGTTTCTATAAATGGCTTTAATTTGCAACCAGGGAATATTATAATGACAGACTGTGAAAATGGAAGAAATCTAGTACCTGTGAAGAGGTTCCTTGGAACATGTTTATTCTTTAGATAGACACAATAATTACAGCCAAACTGGCATGTATTAAACAAAGAACAAGTCGTTCTAACAGAACCATTTTGTTTTTTAATGTCTGTCATCACTTGTACCTTAGTTATTTTATACAAAAATAACAAGGAAGGTAATTACCATTTCAAAAATCCATTTTTTGTAATATTTTGAGTTGAATTTTAGTGCATGTTTTCTCTGTATACTGAAATGAAACGTATTTGTTTGGTAAGTACATTGGTAAATTATATACAAGTGTACTAAACATTTGTGATTTGTGTTTTCTCCAACTTTATGTTGTTCAACATTATTTAATAACAACAACAACCTATAAATACCATAACTTCTGGCTTGTGCTTAGATGTCTCATAATAAATGTGTTGTATGAGAAACGACGTAAAGATAAAACACAAAAAAGAAAGTAGAACGGCTGGTGTTGGACAAATACCATTCTAAATCTTATCACAAAATGTGGTTTTACAATAACATAACAATAGGTTGAACAATAACAATACAAATACTTGTCTGATAATATAAACAAAGGGTAGATAAAAATATAACAAATTATTGAATAGTAATAATATAACACATAATTGTGTAATCATATAAACAAAGGGTAGACAATGAATATAACAAATTATTGAATAGTAATAATATGAACAAAGGATAGATAAAAATATAACAAATTATTGAATAGTAATAATATAACAAGTAATTGTGTAATCATATAAACAAAGGGTAGACAATGAATATAACAAATTATTGAATAGTAATAATATGAACAAAGGGTAGACCAAAATATAACAATTTTTTGAATAATAATAACATGGCATCTTGGAGATATAGGCCGGCGTTAACCTAAACAACAAGTCATCTGCACGCTTTTAACTGGTGAAATAACAACTTTCAAGTTAGTCAGCGAAGATAATTTGTTTCGGTTAGGGTTTCTTATATAAGACATAACACGAAGTGAAAGAAAACAAACTATTTAACTTGAACTAGTAATCTTATATAATTAAACATCCACCTTCACAAATATAACAACCATCATTAATTTTACTTTAATGTATAAAAGATGCAGTCGGTCAGTATAACAATGTTTCATTATCCATATATTTTAAGACGAAGTAAATTATCACATACTAATTTAAATATGTGATGAATCGTAAATCTATTGACAAACATCATAAATATTTCATTAAAAACGAACTAATGTTAAAACGTTTCACTATACAGAATTATCTAATTTAGATTCTGAATAGAAAATCATGTTTAATAATTAACCGGTGTATTTAATTACGTTTAATGATTTGCTTTGTTTTCAGTAGACAATACGTGTATAGCTACTTATTAAAATGAAATTTACCAAGAAAACGTCAGTTTAGTTATTCTCAACCCAGCCAGGGGGTGTGCTGTGATACTAGTTCAGAGTAAAGCGTAGCTTATGGTTTATAGATATGACTTTACATGGGATATAGGATTTCTACATGTGGCTTTCTCCTTGTGGACGATCTAGGGTTTGTACGTGTGATCTTTCCTTTCTAGAAAACTACAGTGGCTTTCTCTGGGTTTTTACGGAAATTTAAATTTCTGAACAGTCTAGGCTTTCTATAAGTGACTTTATTTTTCTTGAGGCTACTCTTTTACCAACGAAAAGTGGAATTGACCGTAACATTATAACGCCCCCACGGCTGAAAGGGCGAGCGACGGGGATGCAAACCCGCGACACTCGGATTACGAGTCGAACGTCTTAACTCACCTGACCATGCTGGGCCTTTTTTATTTATATAGATATTTCTTCATCCGTTTCAACCTAGCTTTACAAAACTTTTCACGCAACGAAACGCACCCATGGAAAAATGGTTGTTGATACGTCACTAAGATAGGAAAGCTGAACTTTAAACGATTCAATGCACCTACAGAAGTCCAGTTCATGGTTGAGGGTGAAGCTAATCGAGGAATCGAGAATGTCTCTACGTCACAAATTTTGTTGTAGTCTTTGTATTGTTTTATTCTGGTGAAAAATAAAATAAATCCTTGTCATACGTGTAGAATATAAACATTTTATGTTAAAACAATACGGAAAACATAGCGTTTCAACAACGATTATAAAACATTAAGATCCCAGGGACCAAGTATGAAAAAAAACAAACGATTTTAGTGTCTCCCACCCACTTTCTTTTGTGAAGCTGCCTCTCCCATATTTATTGGGATTTTCTTCCTTTTGTGAATAATCGTTTTTCGACAATACAGCAAAGACTTTTGAATAAAAAATTACATGAACACAGTTGATGCATTTTTTTTTCGTTTTTCGCTATTTGTCATAAATTTTATATCGTTTTAACGAAACAAAAAATATTTCTGTGTGACATGAAACTTTTGAAAACGGCCAACAGTCTTTTAAAAATGGAGTAAGCTTTATTTTAAAGAGGTTATTTAAAAAGGACCTATTTTGGAAAATTTTGGACGTTAAACATGTTTTGTATTTGTTTTGATTTATTTGAAATAAGTCAGATGTTAATATTTCTATACGTGAATGAAACTACCTTTTATGGAACACTTCATCAAGTGTTTCTTGAAAAAAATATAGAGGATAATTTGTTTTTATACACGTGTTCTTTGCTTTAACTTCGTGACGTGTAAACACTTGGTGATAAATAATATTTCATAGTAGAGTCTCAGAAACACGTGGCACAACAAGGTACATTTCCATCACTTCTAAACTCGCCATTTTGAAAATATGTGACGTCATTCTGACACGTGACATTATTAACCATTTCATCAGTAGTTCGTATAAAGATTGAATAATACTACCAGAGTTGGTTTTGTTTTTTTTAATTTCGCGCAAAGCTACACGAGGGCTATCTTCGCTAGCCCACACCAAAGTTGGTCGGGATTATTTACTTTTATTTAAAAGTGCATCGAATTATGACAGGATTTTCTGTTATCATAGTCTTTACTTACTTAATCAGATTTTTAGTACAGAAAATATAAATACTGTAATATTTCAACCATAATTTCTACTAATAATGTACCACATATTTTAAAACAGTACTGCGTTAGCAAATAATGCTATAATTATAACCAATAGTTTTATGTTGTAATAATATATCTATTATCCACGAGGCCCGGCATGGCCAGATGGTTAAGGCGCTCGATTCGTAATCTGAGGATAGTAGGTTTCGAATCCCCGTCACATTAAATATGCTCTCCCTTTCAGCCCCGGGTGGGCGTTATAATGTGATAGTCAATTCCACTATTCGTCGGTAAAAGAGTATCCTAAGAGTTGGTGGTGGGTGATGATGACTAGCTGCCTTCCTTCTAGTCTTACACTGCTAAATTGGAGACGGCTAGCGCAGATAACCCTCGAGTAGCTTCACGCGAAATTCAAAACAAACCAAACAATTATCCACTAAAGGAAAACACACGACCTTCTTAATTAAATGTCAAACTGAGATAAAAAAGTCAGTGAAGGCTTACTTTTCACTAACTGTCACCATGGTAACTCTTACTACGCATGATTTCCAGGTTCACACCAGCTTCAGTCAGACTTTATTATTATCATGTTTGTTTACTGCTCAATGAACATATCAGATCGTTAAAACTATTCTGTTGTTCTCCTAAAGAATAGTAAACTATTCGAAAGTTTGGGGTCTTTCGTCTTTTAATCATCGATGGTTAGTGAAGCAGTTTTAGTAAAATATTATTTTTTTTTATTTCACGAAAGGTACTCGAGACTTAACTGCACGAGCTCTTCTTAATTATATACTAGACGGAACGTCTACAACACCCACCTCTAACTCTAGGACCACTCTTTTACCAAATTAACTATTCCATTATAAAGCCCCCACTGCTTAAAAGGACAACCGGTAGGTTGCAAGTTTAATGTTCAGCAGGTCACACTAGGATCACAAGATTACAGTCTATACATAGCTTGTGACATTGGTTTATTACCTGAATATTTGATGTTTAATATGATGTCCAGTCGTTCAGAGGAAAATAGAAATATTTCTGTTGAATATACTGGGATATTCCCAAACAAAGTCCGGGCGTGGATTGACTTGCGGGATGGTGGATCCTTCTTGGGTCCTTTATTCGGATCTAGTTGGCAAAAAAAAAAGAAGAAATCACGCTCTTCACCCTAAGTCCTTTATAAATACACCTGATTTAGCTGTCTCTGTTCTAATTGGCTACAGGAAAGGTGACACTCAACACTACCCACCAATTATCCATTTCTGATCACCACTCTTATAACGCTCTCACTACTAGGATGGTTTTCGTTTCTTCCTTTTTTGTACAGCAACTTGATGCAAACATTAGCAACATAAGATAGTATAGAACAGGATCAGGGGTTCGATTCCCCTCGGTGAACTCAACAGATAGCCCGATGTGGTTTGCTATAAGAAAACACAAACAAACACACATAGAACAATATAGCAACATATGACAGCACAGAATAGTAAAGAAACACGGAATAGTATAGAAAATTAAGACAGAATAGAACAGGAAAAAACATAGGATAGTATATAACAGTATAGAAACACATAGAAAAATATAGAAACATCGGACATGGCCATAAACTAAAATGGCGACTCTTAAGTAAATAGTTTTTAAACAAAGGAAAAATAACAATAAAAATATTTATTGAAAGGTCTTTGTTAATACGTTATTAATATGATAATTAATCCACAATCGTTTTACCTCCAAAAAAAGACGAACAATAAAATAAAAAAACAATATAAAGTTTACATGTCTAAACCTTGTTAATAATTGACCTCAAATCTACTATAGTCTTAAAAGTTATTCAAATACCAACAACTGATCTGTTCAGAAGAAAACAATAAAAACGATATTCAAAACAAACATTTTTTGTTCATATACTGTCCATATACTGTCCATATACTGTCCATATACTGTCCATATATTACTGTATACTATGTACTCTTGTCTACCAACTGTCCATATACTACTGTATACTATGTACTCTTGTCTACCAACTGTCCATATACTACTGTATACTATGTACTCTTGTCTACCAACTGTCCATATACTACTGTATACTATGTACTCTTGTCTCCTATACGTCGGTAAACAGAACTTTAAAATCAAATTAAAAACATAATTCATTGTTACTTAAATTGATTTGTTTTTAAACCCACATAATGTTTCTCCACTAAAGACCTTCTTCCTAATTTCTCTTTGTTCATGACTTGTATATATTTACATGTAAAAACCACATGCTAGCTAGTAGTTATTACCAATGAACATGTGAGAATTTCAATGTAAGATAAAAACTTTGTAACCTTTGTGCTTTCTCTGTAAGCCAACAAACAGTACATGAACTTAACCAATCAAATGTTATTGTACTTTACGAGGCCAACATTGATCTGGAATTACTGATTGTAGAATCCTTCAACATCAACCAACTTTCACCAACACTAAATAACATGTAATCTTCTTTAAATCACACGTTTTTTAAATATCTACAGTTTATTACACCTTCACTTTCCAGGTGTTTTGATTAAATTATCATTAATGTAACAACATATGTTAGTTTTGTACTTAAAAATGATGTGATTTTTATATTTTACTTTAGATACTGAAGGAGGATCTGTTGAGTTTCAAATTGTTTATCTGTTTGTCCTTCTGTTATACATAAACAGGGTTATACCATAATTATTGTTAAATTATTTAATATGGAACAATTTAATTAGAATCGCTCAAGAACGAAACATTTGTTGGTCTTTTCGTTTGTTTGTTTTAATTTCGCAGAAAGCTACACGATGGCGATCTACGCTAGCCATCCCTAATTTAGCAGTGTAAGACTAGAGGGAAGGCAACTAGTCATCACCACCCACCGCCAACTCTTGGGCTACTCTTTTACCAACGAATAGTGGGATTGACCGTCATGTCATAACGCCCAATGTCTGAAAGGGTGAATATGTTTGGTGTGGCGGGAGTTCGAACCTGCAACCTTCAGATTACAAGTCAAACCCACCTGGCCATGCCGGGTCTTTGTGTCTTTTTACACCTCAATATCTCCTCAGTGTGTCCAAGAATTTATAACGCTAAAACTAGAGTTTCGAAACTCTCTTCAGGCTGAGCGTAAAATAGCCCATTGTGTAGCTTGTGTTCAACAAGGAACAAATTATCTCTCCTTCAGACCGGGCATGGCCAGGTGGTTAGGGCGCTCGACGTGTAAACTAATGGTCGCAGGTTCGAGTCCCCGTCACACCACCATGCTTGACTTTTCAGCCATGGGGCATTACAACGTGACGGTCAATCCCACTATTCGTCGGTAAAAGAGTAGCTCAAGAGTTGGCGGTGAGTGGTGATGATTTGTTGTCGTCCGTCGTGTAACTTTGCGCGAAATTCATAAAAAAAAACAAATATCTTCTTCAAAGATCGTTTAATATTCAATGTATAGAGGAACTGTGAGAAAATCCAGAAGGACATGTATAAAACGTAACGAAGTTTCAAATCTTCAGTAGTATATAACAACCAGACAGAACAATTCCATTAAAAATAACACTTACAGAATTAGACGAGACATGTAAGATTCTCCATCAGTTCCTGAAAATGAGTATAATTGAGTTTGAGAAAACATTAAAGAAAACCTGAATTTTCGTTTCAGCCTTTTGTATCTTATTCGATGATTGTACGCCATTTTACTACGATGGAGAATTTTTCTCATTATTTGTTCTGTCTACGTGCTCGATGGTAAAGAAAAATTTATTTTTATTGCTGTGTGTTTTTTTTCTTCCACTTTTACAGTTTTGCTGAACACCAAATAGATTGGCAACTTTAGACTAGCCATAACCACAAATCTTTAGTTACAAAGTCCAAAAACAAAACACACACAAAGCAACTGAGTGAAAAGAAATAGGACAGCTTAGGACCAAATCATGAGGTATTGATATTTGTAGACTTTTTCCCTTTACCACGAGGTTTATCTTCTGCGTTTGGTTCATTGTGTTCCCGTGTCCCTTATCAACAAGAAGTCTAGCGGAAAGTGGTAGTAACTACTGGTGTAGACCCCCCCGAGAGTCATCCTTTATCGGGGATACAAGGCAAACTGACACCAGCATCGGTCAAATGTCAGCATTCCTTACTTTAACCACCCTGTCTCATTTACTAGAGCCATCACTGTAGAGATGGGAATAATAACAGGTGCTACCAATACATAAAACTTAACTTCTATTGCTACCAATACATAAAGCTTAACTTCACGTATAATTGTTTTGTTTTTTTTTCTAATTTCGCGCAAAGCTACTCAAGGGCTATCTACGCTAGCCGCCGCTAATTTAACTGTGTAAGAGTACAGGGAAGGCAGCTAGACATCACCACCCACCGCCAACTCTTGGGCTACTATTTTACCAACAAATAGTGGGATTGACTGTAACATTATAACGCTCTCACGGCTGAAAGGGCGATCATGTTTGGTGCGACCGTGATTCGAATCCGCGACCCTCAAATTACGAATCGAACGCCTTAACCCACCTGGCCATGCCGGGGCCTTGCTTGCAGAGAAAACGTATCATTATAATGTGCTTGCATACTGAAACGAAACTAATATCTTAGGTAATTTGAAGTTCTTTTGGATTCGACGTATATCCAAGAAGCTCAAACATAAAAATTTGATTATTTGTTAAGCATAAATATACAACGGGCTGTTTGTGTTCTGATCACAGCGGATATCGAAACACGATTTTTAGTTAGGGTTGTAAGCTCTTAGTCTTACCTCTAGGCCCGGTATAGCAAAGTGGTTTCGACTAATTCGAAGGTCGCGAGTTCGAATCCCTATTACGACAAATGCTAGCCCTGTCAGCCGTGTGGCCGTTATAAAGAGACGGTCAACCCCACTATTCGTTGGTAAAAGAGTAGCCCAAGAGTTGGCGGTGGTTGTTGATGAATAGCTGCCTTCCCTCCAGTCTTAACTCTGCTAAATTACGGACGGATAGTGCACATAGACCTCGTGTAGCTCGTGCGAATTTCAAAAACAAACAAACAACCTTACCTCTGAGTCACCTAGAAGCGAAATAAAGTTGACCTGTTTCTTAAGTTGATACGTTTACAAACAAGACCAAGAGGATAATTTTCTTTTGATTCAAAGTGTCTTATCTCCAGCTTTATCTGCTAGGATTTTTATGTAAAAACGGACATTGCTCAACGTAAAGAGCAAACGTTGTGTTTGTTATTTATAGACGGCAACTAAAAGTTCAGTTATTGAATTTCAGTGAAACTGACATGCGTGCATTGAAAGTCAATAACACGTAGAACCTAAAGGACTACAATTGCATGTTTCACAACATATATGTATGTCTGGTATGTATTCCTTTAGAAATTGTAGTTTATAATGTTTCTGATTAAAGAATTATCATTTGACTTCTTAGGATGACATAAAACTCACGACAGATCAGTTGTGATGTTACTTACTAAATATGGTATGTATTCATTTAAACATTGTAGTTTGTAATGTTTCTGATTAAAGAATTATCATTTGACTTCTTAGGATGACATTACAAAAGTGTCTATTATTTTGCTTTTACCTGAAAGCTACACGATGGATTATATTCACTTTGATTAATGAGAGTATGAAACCCAGAATTTTAACTTTATAAACCCGAAGGTCAAAGGAAATGAAAACTAAAATAAATACCGTATATCACATGTTATACTTTTGTGGAATGTGTATCTACATTTTATAGGAAAATGTCACTATGTAAATTTCCCAGTTCTGACTCCGTGGTTAATTTTACATAGAATTATATTTTACAACTAATACTTTTACTGAATTATGACCGTGGTCAATAAGTTTGATAAATAATGTGAATTTAACCTTTTTTTAATTATTATTGAAACAAACTTTTAACTCGGAAAGTTTTATTACTGCTACTATGATTACGCTTTAGTATGAATGTATTAGTAACACAGAAACAACTATTATGAATGTAGTAGCAACACAGATACAACTATTATGAATGTAGTAGCAACACGGATACAACTAGTATCAATATACTAGTAACACAGGTACAACTAATCTAGAGTAAAACAAGCTAACAATTGTGCACCAAAACATCCAAGTTTACAATACTGTTTACCGTTTTAGAGTAAACCTTATTTGTTTGTCTTGTAGACTAGATATTAGGTGATTTAGTTTTCTGAGATCTGTTGTAGGCCTTACTAGTCCAAGCTATTCTCGTTGCCCGATTGTTCACCAGAGCTCATAAACAAATAATGTTTGTAAATTCTCCGTTTCTATTTAAGCTATCGTGGTCGACGCATGCTCAAGACAGTATTATTAGACAGAGAACCGTAACAGTCTGAAGAAAACCGAATTCATGTTGGTTTAAACATTTAGATCACGCAAATCTAAGACCTGCATGGTTACAGAACAGACTAAAGTAACACGAATAAGAAGAGTTCTATTCTTGGAAAGCGTTATATACCGTGTTCTTATAATACAATATACAACAACGCCCAAACTATCCATTCTATAAAAGTAGATTTATCGTACTTATTATAATAGGTTTACACATGCGCACTCCTGGACAAAGCACCTGAATTTGTATGCAGTCTAATTTACCTTATACGAATGGTTTGCTCGTTTTACTAGAGCAATTTGAAAGTCACACACCTTAGAAGCTCATTCATTCGAAGTTATCGTTATAAATGTATGTTAATACGAAGATAGCTTGTTTCATTTTTTATTAAAAGCATTAACGCATTTAATTAATATTATGCGTACTCCAACATTCATTAGAAATGGCTTAGGTGCGGGTGTAGGTTATAGTGGTTAGTATGCCTCGATTAGGAGGGTTAATGGTTCGCGTTCCGCAGTTTGAGGCCGTGAATGATAGATGTATCTACCACCCATTGCTAACTGCTGTCAAAGTGAATTTTTGTGTTTGATAACTGCCTTCTATCTAGTTTGTCACTTTAAAATTATGGACGCTTAGCGCAGATAGCTCTCATGCAGAATTTTGCAAAATTCGACAAGTCTCTACATGTTATTTCTCTTTTTCAATTTGTTATCCTTTTAATTAAGATTAACAGTAAACACGATGTTTTTAAAGGCATAAATGAGGGATCGAAGCTCAGTAGTTGGTTTTCCTTGATATTATCGCTGAGCGAACTAGGAATGGAAATATAAGGAAAACCATTTTTCACCTAAGTGACGTCAATGTTGAATTTCCATAAAAATAAACCTAAAATTAAGCACAGTTAATTTTCGATCGATTTCACATGCACAACCAACTAAACTGAAGAGAAATACTTGTCTGTGCTGAACTGAAAACATAGAATATAAGCCTGTTCCACCTAAGCCAATACTCAACCATGGTAGCTCAAATCTTTCCCCTAGCAGTGAGATAACCAAGCTTTAATTAATGTAAAATTTTTATTTCAAACTGAACGTTCTTTGGAAAACTTACATTAAAATACCTTATAATGTGCTCTTATAGCATATAGTAAATAGTCTTTACGTTTAAGGGAGTCGTTTCTGTTTGTTCTGAATTTCGCGAAACCTCATGAGGGCTATCTTCGCTTTAATTTAGTAGTGTAAGACTACAAGAAAGGCAGCTAGTCATTCTCGCTACCTATTCTCGCAAACTTTTAACATGCTTTCAAACAACGAACAGTGGAATTTACCTTCGCGTTTTAGCGCCTCCACGGCTGAAAGGTGACGGGTATTCGAACTTGCGACCCGCAAATTGCGATTCGAGTACCCTTACCACCAGATGAAACCAGAACAGGGAAAATGCTATGACTCGGTTTGCTGTTAAGCACTAAGCTACACAATAGATTATTTCTGTTCTGCCCGCCATGAGTGTTCAAAACAGATTTTAGTGTTATACGCCCAGAGACCATAGAGGGTCAATATAAATAGTGTATCTTATATCGAGGACAGTTTTATTGGCTGATTTATTCATATATATTAACAAGTGTAAGCGCTGAGGCACACATTACACACCAAAACAGCTGCTCGAATATTATTATTTTATACACTCGGATCTGTTGTAGAGTTTTTATCAAATGATTTCAATTTATTGGAATTGTTTTGTATTTTAAATGTTGCTTTAAGAGTTTAAGACTACAGGGAAGGCAGCTGGTCACCACCACTCACCTCCAACTCTTGGGCTATTCTTTTAGTAAAGAATAATGGGACAGACCGTTACTTTACCACGATCCCCATGGCTGAAGCATGTTTACTGTGACAGCGATTCGAACCTGCGACCTTCAGATTATGAGTTGATCGTCCTACCCACCTGCCCATGAAGGGCCACTTTCAATTCAACTTTAGCATCTTTCTTGTTTTAAGAATCCTTGAGCTATTCAATTATTAAAATAATAAAAAATATATGGCATCGGACACGCTGAATCAGTTGGTAAAACAACAGGCCATACGGTCAAAACTAAGCTCAGTTTTAAAGACGTACTGTCTCACGTTACCTAGAGATAAAAGCAATAGAAAATTGAGTTACGTCGATTCTTTGCTCAGGGTAAACTTTTCAATATTTATTCTCAAAAGAAAAATACTCGTTTTGTAATCATAACAAGGTGATCAATAGTCAATAGTTGAACATAAAAACGCCACAAGAAACAAATTGTTATAAAAAAACAACTTGTATCCTTGTTGATTTGGTTTCTACGGTATAACTTCTTCACTAAACTTCTACTTATAGCTGACTCAACTAGAGTATTTCCTCTGTTTTTTATTTAAATTATGCATTTAAAAGACTGAAATGACGACACTTATATATAAGTTATTACACAGGGTGTTTGGAAAGTCAATGTGCACTTGTCTATTTATTAAGAGACATGTTTCATTATAGAATACAGGAGGTAAATATGAATGACAATTACAAACAATGTTGAAAGTGACCCCCATTGTCATCAATACAGGCTTGGATCCTTCTTATTTTGTTTCTAAACACCGCTATCAGTTGCTGACTCGAAATAGACTGAGTAGACATATGATTACAAAACTGCACAGTGACTTTCTGAACACCCTGTAGATATCAATCAAAACATAGGAGTTTCTTTACACGGTTTGTGTCTCGAAGTTTGTTTGTTTTTTAAAAGGGTCTACAGTACTATATGGCCCGGCATGGCCAAGTGTTTAAGGCACTCGACTCGTAATCTTAGAGTCTCGGGCTCGAATCCTCGTCACACCAAACATGTTAGTCCTTTTAATCGTGGGGGCGTTATAATGATTCGGTCAATCCCACTATTCAAAACAAGAACAATAAACAATAAATCAGTTACCAGGAGTCTAATGAAACATTAAAAGTTTTTTTTTATGTCTCGCAAAGCTTCTCGAGGGTTATCTGCGCTAGTCGCACCTAATTTAACAATGTAAAACTAGAAAAAAGCAATTATTCATTACCACTCACCGCCAACTCTTGAGCTACTTTTTTTACTAACGAATAGGGGATTAACCTACACATTACAACGTCCCCACGGCTGAAAGTACGATCATATTTGGTGCGACGGGGATTCGAACCCAGAACCCTCGTATTACGAGTCGAGTGCCTTAACCACCTGGTCGTGCCGGGCCCACACGCGTCGTAGTTCTGAAGCCTCTTCGTCACATTTTCTAATAACGAACTGACCAAACTACAAGACTAGTGTTATGGGAAGTACCTTATGGTATTGTAATAATGAAAAAACCTTATTTGTTCCCTAAAATACTTCATAATGTAGCCTTATCATGAAAATTGATTGGATAATTGGGATAATTGAGAAATATTGAAAATTCTCTAATTATACAGTTCATGAATATAGTTCTACGTTCTGTATCTGTTAAACGAGTTGGTGAAAAATATGAAAAAAAATACACTTATTCACTTTATCTTTATGTACCTGTGTTAGTAAAAACCTTCTCTTAATTCCACGAACCCTGACAGGTAAAATAATATAAACATTATTTATTGATAGCGTGATTCGAAATGTCATTGTTTTTGTTCCTTTCCAACTGACAATAGGATCGAATCTGTTTCCAATGAAGTGAATCTTTAAGTTATTGAATCACACGGTGAGATATTTGTTGGCACAAGAGTTTCCTAGCAACTCCAAAGAGATCTCGCGCGGGATCAATCGTGATTTACTCTCTGTGGTCTGAACAAACATTGTTTGTTCTTATAATGTTGAAAGTCCTAGCCGAATACGCGCGAATTTTTAGAAGTAAACTGCGCGTGATATTACATTAAGGTTGACATCAAATTAGATCACGTCTCTTCTGGCTCAATAACTACTTCCTATAAGATCAAAGTGTATTTGGTCAGTAAATAATCTCATAACTGAAACTATTATCTGTCCAATTATGATGTTATTATTATTAAAGATTTTACGAAGTAGAATTATTTGTAGTTATTTTACCAGTCTCAAAATCTATACAGTGGTATGTCCGCCGGCTTACAACGCTACCCGTGGTTGATAGAGCACAGAGAGCCTATTGTGTAGTTTTGTAATTAACTTCAAACAAACAAACAAAATCTATAACATCTTACATAGTACGGTCACGGAGACTTTTTGTACGCAGCTCAATGCTAGAACGTAGGAGATTACACAAAATACCAAAGTCACACATCTTTCTCCTGTCGTACTTTTTAAGTCTTCGATAATACTCCAGGGATCTCCAGTTTCTTTCTCTAATAAATTTATTGTTCCTGTTTGTTCTATTGCCTGAGTTTTGTGTGATGTTTAAAATCAACATAATTTCACGTATATTAACATATTTGAATATATCGTTTAAATCTGCCTCCTAGTGAGGCTTTATATTTCTTTTAGTATTTTTCAAGAAATTCAACATTTCAGCTCAAAGATTTGTTTGTTTGCTTGTTTTTGGAATTTCGCACAAAGCTACTCGAGGACTATCTGTGCTAGCCGTCCCTAATTTAGCAGTGTAAGACTAGAGAGAAGGCAGCTAGTCATCACCACCCACCGCCAACTCCTGGGCTACTCTTTTACCAACGAATAGTGGGATTGACCGTCACATTATACACCCCCACTGCTGGGAGGGCGAGCGTGTTTAGCGCGACGCGGGCGCGAAACCGCGACCCTCAGATTACGAGTCGCACGTCTTACGCGCTTGGCCATGCCGGGCCACAGCTCAAAGAACGTTATTTGTTTAAACCTTATCTAACCCATGGGAGGATTTACCCACTGTAATAGCTGTCTTTATTACCCATTTACGTCAGTTTGGACACAGATTCACAAAACAATACTGGTCTAGAGCAATTGATTCTGAAACTCTTTTAATCTAAGGCTACCTTGACGTGAATATAAATTTTGAGGCCTCCAACATGGTGATTGAAAAGCAGCTCCGTAGTAAAATCAATAGCATCTTCTTCCTGTCTCACTTAATTAATAAATTCAACTTTTATCTATTTTTCATTGAAAATTAAAATCAATTTATCATTTTTTATTTTGGCCTATTTTTCGGAGGTCCCAGAAAACGTTTCACGCCCCAAGATGGGGGATGCTGCTCCCACGTTGAGAAATACTGGTTTAGGTGTTAAAACCCCTCCATAAAGGCCCTTGAATCTTAGAAAATGTAAGCCTAAACAGATATGTACGTCTCACATTTGTCGATACTTCACTGTATTACGTTGGAAGTTCATAATGTTCATTATATATCCATTTCAAACGAGTAAACCGGAATATACAACACAGTTTCCAGTTGATACTTGTTGAGTATTTTGTGTCGTACAAGGTGGTGTGTCAAGTGTGCATATATTAAGGTTACTTCTCGAATCCCCCAGCGAGTCAGCGACAAGTTTTCGGACTGAGAACGCTAAAATTCTGGATTCGATTCCGCATAGGAAACAGAATATCAACAGCCCATTTCTGTACAAAAACGGTTGACTAACAGTAAGATGTTATATTCTTTAACTTCAATAAACCCTTGTTTCTTATCATCCGTTAGATCAGTGATAGATACATTTACGTACTAACAATGCTAAAATTCAATGTTCGATTCCTCGCGAGGAACGAAATACAGATAGCCCCATGCTCTACAAAGCCAACAAAAGTTGTCCTTTGAAATGTCACTTTCCACATTTGAAATCAGTGAATAAACTAAGAAACAGTTACGACTTCTACTTAATACTCATTATATCAATATATTTTAAAATAATATAGGAACAAATCAGCCGCAGCGCCATCTGTCTGAACACATCAAATAATTTGCTCATTACTTCTTTAGAAGACCTAATTTTGATTTTTAATAATAAGCGATATTAAAACAAAATTAAGTATTTTATCCAAAGGTATATTTATAAATAATGATTCGATATGAAAGCTAACACGAACTAGTCTTCCCAAAATTAAATTTTTTATTTTTTTCCCAAGAGAACTTGCCAGTCGGTATTGTATCAATATGATACACAACCATTCTTTAGGTAGCCCCTACAAAATACCTGTGTGAAATCTTATGTGTTTGATTTATTTTTGAATTTCGTGCAAATGTACTCCATGACTAGCTGTTATTAATTTAGCAGTTATAGATAAGAGGGAAGGTAGCAAATTGGTATCGCCCTCCGCCAACTCTTGGACAGCTCTTGTATCAACGAAAAACAAGATTGGCCTTCACATTATAACGCCTCCATAACTGAAAGGACGTACGTGTTCACTGATGGAAATTCGAACCCACGATCTGCAGCTCATAAGACAAGAACTCTCGCTACCAGCCCATGCCACGTCGGACCTAGTAATGTTTCCAGTGTTAGGATGCTATCTATATTTGTTAACTTTAATTAACCTTTGTTTTGTGAAACTTAAGGAATATTTTTGTATATTAAATTATGTTGTCCATACGAGAATTTTTTTTTAAATTCTGACTCCCTAAGTTTTTTAAAATATGTTGAACTTGGTTAATTTCGCCTGTAGTGTAACACCATGTTTGGGTTCTTTATAATAAATTCATTTAGTCTCTTATAACCGACAAACTACTGTCAGGTCTTCTAAACGTGTGTTAAGTGTTTTGTTTTTCTGTTTAATGTTAAGTAGTGTTCTGTTTACATTAGATTTCGACCCCGTATGGCCAGGTGGTATAAGGCACTCGAATCGTAATCTGAGTGTCACGGGTTCGAATCCCCGCCACACCAAACATGCTCGTCCTTTAAGTCGTGGGGGCGTTATAATGTGACAGTCAATCCCGCTATTCATTGGTAAAAGAGTAGCCCAAGAGTTGGCGGTGAGTGGTGATGACTAGCTGCCTTCCTTCTATTTTTACACTTCTAAATTAGGGACGGCTAGCGCAGATAGCCCTCGTGAAGCTTTGAGCGAAATTCGAAAACAAACATTACATTTATGCGAAGAAGTTAAGCCTCCTCCTGTCGTTTGTGTCCTTAACAGCTCCAGACTAAGACAGAAAGTAATTACAATGAATTAGATAATCTACATATCTTAAGTGCCACGTGATAATCCGAAATTTAAATATTTTTGTCAGACCATTTAAAATGAAAAATTAAAAATAACCTTATTGTGGCAACTAGTAATCAGTATAAACACTTCACGTGTGTTTATTTTATCATCTCTATTTTGTTCTGGTGTTATTATCGAATTTGTTTAATATACGCTAGTTATTTCATTTTCAATCAAAATTCTAAAACTATCATTCAACGGCTTATTAAGCAACTTAATGCTTCATATTGTCTTATTTTGCACTTCATAGCTTGAATTTCAGGTTGCATGTATAATTTTTGTGTCGTATAAATTTGGTGTTGAAGGCGATTGGCTCAACACATGGTAGAACCAGTTCAACATTAAACAAAACAGCCAATTGGAATGAAGACTTTAAAACAAACTGGCAATTATATGTCATTTTCAGTTGAACAATACATAAAGCACTTCATGTGGTACCTATGTCGTTACACATTATCAGAGAAGCTGAAAACCGTGTAGGTACCACATGAAGTGCTTTATGTCGTTACACATTATCAGAGAAGCTGAAAACCGTGTAGGTACCACATGAAGTGCTTTATGTCGTTACACATTATCAGAGAAGCTGAAAACCGTGTAGGCACCACATGAAGTGCTTTATGTCGTTACACATTATCAGAGAAGCTGAAAACCGTCTAGGTACCACATGAAGTGCTTTATGTCGTTACACATTATCAGAGAAGCTGAAAACCGTGTAGGTACCACATAAAGTGCTTTATGTCGTTACACATTATCAGAGAAGCTGAAAACCGTGTAGGTACCACATGAAGTGCATTATGTCGTTACACATTATCAGAGAAGCTGAAAACCGTGTAGGCACCACATGAAGTGCTTTATGTCGTTACACATTATCACAGAAGCTGAAAACCGTCTAGGTACCACATGAAGTGCTTTATGTCGTTACACATTATCAGAGAAGCTGAAAACCGTGTAGGTACCACATGAAGTGCTTTATGTCGTTACACATTATCAGATAAGCTGAAAACCGTGTAGGTACCACATGAAGTGCTTTATGTCGTTACACATTATCAGAGAAGCTGAAAACCGTGTAGGTACCACATGAAGTACTTTATGGCGTTACACATTATCAGAGAAGCTGAAAACCGTGTAGGCACCACATGAAGTGCTTTACGTCGTTGCACATTATCAGAGAAGCTGAAAACCGTCTAGGTACCACATGAAGTGCTTTATGTCGTTACACATTATCAGAGAAGCTGAAAACCGTGTAGGTACCACATGAAGTGCTTTATGTCGTTACACATTATCAGATAAGCTGAAAACCGTGTAGGTACCACATGAAGTGCTTTATGTCGTTACACATTATCAGAGAAGCTGAAAACCGTGTAGGTACCACATGAAGTACTTTATGGCGTTACACATTATCAGAGAAGCTGAAAACCGTGTAGGCACCACATGAAGTGCTTTATGTCGTTACACATTATCAGAGAAGCTGAAAACCGTATAGGTACCACATGAAGTGCTTTATGTCGTTACACATTATCAGAGAAGCTGAAAACCGTGTAGGTACCACATGAAGTGCTTTATGTCGTTACACATTATCAGAGAAGCTGAAAACCGTGTAGGTACCACATGAAGTGCTTTATGTCGTTACACATTATCAGAGAAGCTGAAAACCGTGTAGGTACCACAAGAAGTATTTTATGTCGTTACACATTATCAGAGAAGCTGAAAACCGTGTAGGCACCACATGAAGTGCTTTATGTCGTTACACATTATCAGAGAAGCTGAAAATCGTGTAGGTACCTCAAGAAGTGCTTAATGTCGTTACACATTATCAGAGAAGCTGAAATCCGTGTAGGCACCACATGAAGTGCTTTATGTCGTTACACATTATCAGAGAAGCTGAAAACCGTGTAGGTACCACATGAAGTGCTTTATGTCGTTACACATTATCAGAGAAGCTGAAAATCGTGTAGGTACCACAAGAAGTGCTTAATGTCGTTACACATTATCAGAGAAGCTGAAAACCGTGTAGGTACCACATAAAGTGCTTTATGTCGTTACACATTATCAGAGAAGCTGAAAACCGTGTAGGTACCACAAGAAATGATTTATATTCAGGACACTTTCTGTAAAGTTGCTTTTCAATTAGAAAGTGATTAAGTACCAAAGTGGAATTGTCATTTTTCAATCTTAACAAAAAGCTAATCAGAGATTAACAGTGTGTGGTTATACTGATAAAATCAGAGATTTGCAGTGTTCTGTTATGCTGACCAGATCAGAGTCTCACAGATTTGAGTCACCCAGACCACATAAGACTCTCACATCCGTCAAACATTGGTTTCTTCTATCTTATTATCAGAGACTAACAATGTAGGGTTACAGACCAGATCAGAGACTCACAATGTAGGGTTATACAGATCAGATCAGAGACCCACAATGTAGGGTTATACAGACCAGATCAGAGACTCACAGTGTTGAATTATACTAACCAGACGGAAGATACGCAGACAACAGCACTTTCTGCCACAATTGCTTTATTGGAACGACTTAAGCGACATCTCTCGTGGAACATAGTTTATTCTATCTTATTATCACATTTCTTTCTTAATTAAATGGTAAAAATGTAATTAATAGAATATTGTTTCCAAAATTATCAGACGGATAAATAAGAAAATATCATAAGCTCTGTGATCTTTTTTAATTATATTGCGTTACCACCGTATACAATTAATTTCTATATTTCCCGCTAGATGATCGATAAAACTATAACGCTGCTATGAATAAAAGAAATAAAACAAACATTTATAAATATACAAATATATGTATATATATATTCATGCGTGTGTCCTACTAACACGCAAGTAAGTGATTATTTCTATCATATTATTAAAATATGTATGGAAACTTAACGAAGAAATCGAGACATGTACACAATGAAACTATATTTTTCTCTCAGGATTACAATAATTACAAGCAATTTACACCAGCGGATGCTCACTGGATATATAAAGGTTGAAAAATATATTAAACATATATGTTATTTTAATAATAAGATGCGAGTCTAAACCGTAACTCGGCTGCTATGAGAAACTTCTCACTCACGAGCATATTGCAATGATGTTGCATTACTCGGACACACGTGTCGCGCACGTGTGTAACGTTTCCTCTTCCAGATAATTCTTTTTTTGTGTTTAATGTGTCTGCTTCTTTTTGGTTTGGCAGATTGTGTGAAACGTGGCTCACCGCTTCACAGTAGCAGCTTTCTCTAGTTTGATAATCACGGGTTTTTTATTCCCCTATCGTCCGAGATTTTTGTCTAATGTTTCGTGTTTATCACCACTTTGTGTTATTCTGTCTAACGTTTCATGTGTGTTATCGCTTTGTGGTATCCTGTCCAACGTTTCATGTTTGTTATCAATCTGTGGTATTCTGTTAACGTTTCAAGTTTGTTATCAATTTGTGGTATTCTGTCTAACGTTTCATGTGTGTTATCAATCTGTGGTATTCTGTTTAACGTTTCATGTTTGTTATCACTTTGTGGTATTCTGTCCAATGTTTCATGTGTGTTATCACTTTGTGGTATTCTGTTCAACGTTTCATGTTTGTTATCACTTTGTGGTATCTTGTCTAACTTTTGATGTGTGTTATCAACTTGTGGTATTCCCTCTAACATTTCATGTTTGCTATCATTTTGTAGTATTCTGTCCAACGTTTCATGTTTGTTATCACTTTGTGGTATCCTGTCCAACGTTTTATGTGTGTTATCACTTTGTGGTATTCTGTCTAACGTTTCATGTTTGTTATCAATCTGTGGTAATCTGTCTAACGTTTCATGTTTGTTATCAATCTGTGGTATTCTGTCTAACGTTTCATGTTTGTTATCAATCTGTGGTAATCTGTCTAACGTTGAACAGAATACCACAAAGTGATAACAAACATGAAACGTTAGACAGAATACCACAGATTGATAACACACATGAAACGTTAGACAGATTATCACTTTGTGGTATCTTGCCCAACGTTTTATGTGTGTTAGCACTTTGTGGTATTCTGTCCAATGTTTCATGTATGTTATCTCTTTGTGATTTTATCAGGGAGTGTTCTCTATTATGGTGAGAAGGTATCAAAAATGTATTTGCATTATTTTTTAAATTTTACCTTTGACTATAAAATTATTTAAGTAATTAAACTAAATCTAGCTATCTCTAAGCACATATTAGTTCATTCCTAAGACTACAAAAACTTACTTGTATTTTAACAAACTTTGGGGACACGGGTGGTATTGATTTTTTTAAACAGCACAGCTAAATAAATATTTATAAATTATAAACTATATCTATAAAAACTTAATGATGTTTCACTCTATTGAGGCCATCTTGCACTTTGCTGTTGTGTGTCTTTAAACGTATAGCATTAATTATCAGTTCTTTCTTGTATTTTGCTGCTACGTGAGTTTCCAAAGACATCAACAAAACAATGGTGGTCAGATCGTTCCTGCGTTTTGCTGTCATATTTCTGTAAACATATAACATTAGTTGTCAGTTCATTCTTGTTTTTCATTATTACGTGTGTTTCTAAATAAGTGACCATATCGATCAGTTCAGTGTTTGTTTCATTATTACGTGTGTTTCTAAATAAGTGATCATATCGATCAGTACAGTCTTGGTTTCATTGTTACGTGTGTTTCTAAATAAGTGACAATATCGATCAGTTCAGTCTTGGTTTCATTGTTACGTGTGTTTGTAGTAAGTAACAATATCGATCAGTTCAGTCTTGGTTTCATTGTTACGTGTGTTTCTAAATAAGTAACAATATCGATCAGTTCAGTCTTGTTTTTCATTGTTACGTGTGTTTCTAAATAAGTAACAATATCGATCAGTTTAGTCTTGGTTTCATTGTTACGTGTGTTTGTAATAAGTAACAATATCGATCAATTCAGTCTTGGTTTCATTGTTACGTGTGTTTCTAAATAAGTAACAATATCGATCAGTTCAGTCTTGGTTTCATTGTTACGTGTGTTTCTAAATAAGTAACAATATCGATCAGTTCAGTCTTGGTTTCATTGTTACGTGTGTTTCTAAATAAGTAACAATACCGATCAGTTCAGTCTTGGTTTCATTGTTACGTGTGTTTTTAAATAAGTAACAATATCGATCAATTCAGTCTTGGTTTCATTGTTGCGTGTGTTTTTAAATAAGTAGCAAAATCGATCAGTTCAGTCTTGGTTTCATTGTTACGTGTGTTTCTAAATAAGCAACAATATCGATCAGTTCAGTCTTGGTTTCATTGTTACGTGTGTTTCTAAATAAGTAAAAATATCGATCAGTTCAGTCTTTGTTTCATTGTTACGTGTGTTTCTAAATAAGTAACAATATCAATCAGTTTAGTCTTGGTTTCATTGTTACGTGTGTTTCTAAATAAGTAACAATATCGATCAGTTCAGTCTTGGTTTCATTGTTACGTGTGTTTCTAAATGAGTAACAATATCGATCAGTTCAGTCTTGGTTTCATTGTTACGTGTGTTTCTAAATAAGCAACAATATCGATCAGTTCAGTCTTGGTTTCATTGTTACGTGTGTTTCTAAATAAGTAACAATATCGATCAGTTCAGTCTTGGTTTCATTGTTACGTGTGTTTGTAATAAGTAACAATATCGATCAATTCAGTCTTGGTTTCATTGTTACGTGTGTTTCTAAATAAGTAACAATATCGATCAGTTCAGTCTTGGTTTCATTGTTACGTGTGTTTCTAAATAAGTAACAATATCGATCAGTTCAGTCTTGGTTTCATTGTTACGTGTGTTTCTAAATAAGTAACAATACCGATCAGTTCAGTCTTGGTTTCATTGTTACGTGTGTTTTTAAATAAGTAACAATATCGATCAATTCAGTCTTGGTTTCATTGTTGCGTGTGTTTTTAAATAAGTAGCAAAATCGATCAGTTCAGTCTTGGTTTCATTGTTACGTGTGTTTCTAAATAAGCAACAATATCGATCAGTTCAGTCTTGGTTTCATTGTTACGTGTGTTTCTAAATAAGTAAAAATATCGATCAGTTCAGTCTTTGTTTCATTGTTACGTGTGTTTCTAAATAAGTAACAATATCAATCAGTTTAGTCTTGGTTTCATTGTTACGTGTGTTTCTAAATAAGTAACAATATCGATCAGTTCAGTCTTGGTTTCATTGTTACGTGTGTTTCTAAATGAGTAACAATATCGATCAGTTCAGTCTTGGTTTCATTGTTACGTGTGTTTCTAAATAAGCAACAATATCGATCAGTTCAGTCTTGGTTTCATTGTTACGTGTGTTTCTAAATAAGTAAAAATATCGATCAGTTCAGTCTTGGTTTCATTGTTACCTGTGTTTCTAAATAAGTAACAATATCGATCAGTTCAGTCTTGGTTTCATTATTACGTGTGTTTCTAAATAAGTGACAATATCGATCAGTTCAGTCTTGGCTTCATTGTTACGTGTGTTTCTAAATAAGTAACCATATCGATTAGTTCAGTCTTGGTTTCATTGTTACGTGTGTTTTTAAATAAGTAACAATATCGATCAGTTCAGTCTTGGTTTCATTATTACGTGTGTTTCTAAATAAGTGACAATATCGATCAGTTCAGTCTTGGTTTCATTGTTACGTGTGTTTCTAAATGAGTAACAATATCGATCAGTTCAGTCTTGGTTTCATTGTTACGTGTGTTTCTAAATAAGTAACAATATCGATCAGTTCAGTCTTGGTTTCATTGTTACGTGTGTTTCTAAATAAGTAACAATGTGGATCAGTTTAGTCTTGGTTTCATTGTCACGTGTGTTTCTAAATAAGTAACAATATCGATCAGTTCAGTCTTGGTTTCATTGTTACGTGTGTTTTTAAATGAGTAACAATATCGATCAATTCAGTCTTTGTTTCATTGTTATGTGTGTTTCTAAATAAGTAACAATATCGATCAGTTCAGTCTTGATTTCATTGTTACGTGTGTTTCTAAATAAGTAACAATGTGGATCAGTTTAGTCTTGGTTTCATTGTTACGTGTGTTTCTAAATAGGTAACAATATCGATCAGTTCAGTCTTGGTTTCATTGTTACGTGTGTTTCTAAATAAGTAACAATATCGATCAGTTCAGTCTTGATTTCATTGTTACGTGTGTTTCTAAATAAGTAACAATGTGGATCAGTTTAGTCTTGGTTTCATTGTTACGTGTGTTTCTAAATAGGTAACAATATCGATCAGTTCAGTTTTGGTTTCATTGTTACGTGTGTTTCTAAATAAGCAACAATATCGATCAGTTCAGTCTTGGTTTCATTGTTATGTGTGTTTCTAAATAAGTAACAATATCGATCAGTTCAGTCTTGGTTTCATTGTTACGTGTGTCTTTAAAAACGTAATAAAAGTGTTTAGTTTAGTATTTTGTTCTGTGTTTTGTGTTCCTTAATTTAAAATTCTCTTATTCTTTCATGACATTTTCAAGAGATTATAGACTAATCATTTTGAGTGTCTGTTCATGTTCAAATAATGTCGTTTATTTGTTCTTTGGTTCTATATGTTTGACGTGTAATATATGTTCTTAAGTTTATGTTGGCTTCAGTTCAAGTCCTTTGAATCTTTTAGTTTCTTTTAAAAGCTGCAGTAAAACAAATCTTTAAACTTTGCTTCTTTGATTCCTTATACGATTAAATTTTAGCTTCTGTTCTTGAACTTGTGTTGACTAGAGTTCCAAATCCTTCAAATCCAATATGAATGTAAAGAACTTTTCAACGTTGAATTATATTGTAATTTTTACCCAAGTTACATTTCAATTAGTTTAAATTGGTATATAATATTCTTTAAAATTTTCTAAAGGGCCAACTCAGAGACCCAAGGCTCTAGATCAGAGGTTCACATGTATATCTTTCTAATTTAGAAATTATCGCCCGAATAGTGGGACTGGCTGCCACTTTATTAACGTCTTCGCGAAAGCGCAATGCGTGTTCAGTGACATACGGTTGTCTCGAATCTTGGATCTATCATCCATAGCTCGGCCAATTATATTTTGTTGATAATATCATAATTTTTATGGGTGTTTATGGTAACTAATGTATTATGTTTAGCTCGTATTGGTTTTACAGTTCTCAGACAGATGGTCCGGCATGGCAAAGCGTGTTTAGGCGTGCGACTCGTAATCTGAGGGTCGCGGGTTCGCATCCCCGTCGCGCCATACATGCTCGCACTTTCAGCCGTGGGGGCGTTATAATGTGACGGTCATTCCACTATTCGTTGGTAAAAGAGTAACCCAAGGGTTGACGGTGAGTGGTGATGACTAGCTGCCTTCCCTCTAGTCTTACACTGCTAAATTAGGGACGGCTAGCACAGATAGCCCTCGAGTAGCTTTGTGCGAAATTCACAAACAAACAGTTCTTAGACATTTTTCTTTAAGTGGAACGCCCCCATTAAAATATGTAAACGCGTTTTCCTTTTTGTTTTCATGGTTATATATTTATGTAAATCAATATTAAGAATAATTAGCTTCAGAATAATTTATATTTACTTTTTCAATAATCACTATCGAATTAACCAAATGGTATTTTACGTTATTCAAAGCTGTAAATCATATTAGTTTTCTTGCCTACACTTCTACAATAAAGATAAGAAATAAACATGATTTGATCAATCTACAAGCTTACTAAACAACTAAGAAATTTATATTTATTATTACACAATTGTGTGTTATTCATGTAATTGTAACATTTCAGAAGCATGTACATAAAACTTATCTTAATCATTGTAGATTTAACTGCATACAAAACTTACATTGAACTATCATTAATTATTAATGAAAACCAATTTGCATATTTTCCTTAATGGAAATAAATGAAACCAAATCGGCCATCTGGTGAATCTGTATATAATACTAGAAATCTCTCTGTTTGTTTGTTTGCTTGTTTGTCCGCCGCATTCACTGTACAGATCACATTTCTTTTACGTAAAGGTGCGCAAAGCAATAATTTTTCGTTAATATGGGCGCCTATCGTCTGCTAGCCGAACCGACAATTTCATCGTTAACATATTTATTATATGAATAAATTCTATGCAGACTTAACACTTTGAGGTAAGTTTGAGTTAACATTTAACTTAGAATAATGCATTATAGACCTGTTAATTATAGATAATTAACGATACATCTGCTAATGCATCATACATTTAATCTTACACATCAAAGAAATGTTGTATGTGATAAAGGAAACGATACGCCTGGCCTATAAGATAAAATTATACCATGAAATAGATGTGAATACAGAACAGCTAACTATATAATACTTATTGTGTACAATGAGGTTAAATCAAGTTAACGTAACTGGTAGAACACTTGCATGCGGTGAAAGACGGGTTAAACATGTCAATTATATTGTTTATTTCTTTTATTACCATTAGAATGTTCTGTTCGCTTAGAATTAAGAACAAAGCTACATGATGCTCTGACCATCACAGATATCGAAACCCGGTTTCTAGGGGGAGTGAATCCGCAAACATACTGCTGTGCCACTGGGGGAGGGGGCACGGGAGAATGAACAGCCTAGTTAGTTATAGTTTAATAATCATGTATCTACTTGTACGTCATATATTTAACCTGACACAAAAAAATTATATGGAGAATTAACATGTGTTTGAAAAAGCTAACAGTAAACTCAGCATATAAAATACAATTATGTTGTCTGCCATAAAACGGATTATGTAAAAAAAGAGTGTAGGTACATTGTAATACTTCTTGTGTAAAATAAAGTTACAGTCAAACTGTAGTGCGATACCTGTTTGTTTGTTTTGAATTTCGCACAAAGCTACTCGAGGGCTATCTGCGCTAGCCGTCCCTAATTTAGCAGTGTAAGACTAGAGGGAAGGCAGCTAGTCATCATCACTCACCGCCAACTCTTGGGCTACTCTTTTACCAAGGAATAGTGGGATGACCGTCACATTATAATGCCCCCACGGCTGAAAGGGCGAGCATGTTTGGTGCGACGAGGATTCGAACCCGTGACCCTCGGATTACGATTCGAACGCCCTAACACACCTGGCCATGCTGGGCCTGTATAAATTGTTTATAATGGCAACCAGAGAATTAGACTTATGTGAAAACACTGTGTTATATGTTGTTGCACCCCACTTTATACATTGCAGAAACTAATTCAAATTAATGTCTAAGACAATGTCCTAATTGTTTGATTAGTTATAACTACACGAAATAGCTTGCTATGTAACACAAATTTTGTTCCTGGATTTCTTAATTTCTTATGTTGTAAAAGTACAGAAAATGGCCATTATTCCCTTTAAACTTTGCTTTTGTGACCTGGATAATGAAATTTAGAAATTAATCTATTTTCTATGTAAAACGGACAAATTTGCACATTTTCATTTGAATAAGGTCTGAATAAAGCAACATATGAATCAAGATTTACATGTATTTATACTGAAGTTACACAAAAATGTGTAGAAATAAGTAGTTTCTCGAGATTTGTGACTGTAATGTAAATCACTTTCACGTATCAACCCTCAAATATAGACTGGAATTCGACTTTGTAAGACCAAACTCTCTGATAAAGTCATTGAGGTCTCTTTGGTTGGGGTAGCATGGGTTTCTCTCACCAGCTGCATCTCTGAAATTGTAACCTGGATCTTCAACGTCTGCCTCCTCTTCTGACTTGCTGCTCTCTTCTGAGGATGGCTGCTTTCTCTCTGGCGGAGTGGGTACAGGGAGCCCAGGGCAGTGTGGGACTGGGGCAGTAAACGTTTGGAAGGGTCCACCATGCATAAGTAGCAATTGCTTGAGTGGTCAGTGGGTTCACACCAAATTCTTGGAATAACGAACTTCATGGCTATCTTTTCCCCTCTGTACCATCTTGCAAAAGAGCAAAATAAAATTGTAATTATGAAAAATAAATATATTTCATCCACAACTAATGTGTAAGAAGTTCGTGCAAAATATTTTATATGTGATATTTTTTTCTATACTATTGGAACTTAAAAAAATAAATTAAAATATATTTAAATTTTAAAAGATAGAAAAATTATATAATATAAAATCTTGCTATTCAAGAAACCAAAAATTGTTTGTCTTACCTTCTAGAGTTTTTTGTTGTTGTTTTTTTTGCAGTGCTCGCAGGTAAAATGAGGTGCCCAAGGTTTGTCTTGATCCCGACAGGCATACCAAAATATGCCTTATAGGCCTCACACATTTTAGCAAATGCTGCCACAGAGTACCTTTCTTTGCTGTTGTCTTGATAAATTGGCCACATACATAGCAGAATGCTTGCAGCTTCTTGATGTCATCTCTGATAAAATCAGATAGGTCTATGTGTTCACTTAGGCAGCTAGAACTAAACTGAAATGATGAGTGGTGAACCTCTGTATAAATATTACTATGAAAAGTTCTAGAAAATCCTAAAAGGTTCTTAAAAATTCTCGTAAGTTCAACAAAATTCTAGAAAGTTCTTGAAAATTCTTGTAAGTTCGAAAAAATTATCTGTCTGCTACTCAGCACTGAGTCTACTTAGTATGTTCTGAAAAGTAGGTAAATTTTAAAATTTCATTATCCAAGTCACAAAAGCAAAGTTTCAAGACAAATAAAACATTCTGCCCAGGAACAAGAAAAAGTAAAACATTGGTCACATAGTGTAATGTTCCATCAACTTAATATTGTTATAACTAGTGAAAATTGTTCTAACAACTTGATATTGTTATAACTACTGGATATTGTTCTAACAACTTGATATTGTTATAACTAGTGGATATTGTTTAAACAACTTGATATTGTTATAACTAGTAGATATTGTTCTAACAACTTGAAATTGTTACAACTAGTCTATATTATTCAAACAACATGATATTTTTACAACTAGTGTATATTGTTCAAACAACTTGATATTATTATAACTAGTGGATATGGTTCTAACAAATTAATATTGTTATAACTAGTGGATATTGTTCTAACAACTTGATATTGTTATAACTAGTGGATATTATTCTAACAACTTGATATTGTTACAACTAGTGTATATTATTCAAACAACTTGATATTGTTATAACTAGTGGATATTGTTCTAACAACTTGATATTGTTATAACTAGTGGATATTGTTCTAACAACTTGATATTGTTACAACTATTGGATATTGTTCTAACAACTTGATATTTTTATAACTAGTGTATATTGTTCTAACAACTTGATATTTTTTACAACTAGTGTATATTGTTCAAACAACTTGATATTATTATAACTAGTGGATATTGTTCTAACAACTTGATATTGTTATAACTAGTGGATATTGTTCTAAAACTTGATATTGTTATAACTAGTGGATATTGTTCTAACAACTTGATATTGTTATAACTAGTGAATATTGTTCTAACAACTTGATGTTGTTATAACTAGTGGATATTATTCTAACAACTTGATATTGTTATAACTAGTGGATATTGTTCTAACAACTTGATATTGTTCTAAAAACTTGATATTGTTATAACTAGTGGATATTGTTCTAACAACTTGATATTGTTATAACTAGTGAATATTGTTCTAACAACTTGATGTTGTTATAACTAGTGGATATTGTTCTAACAACTTGATATTGTTATAACTAGTGGATATTATTCTAACAACTTGATATTGTTACAACTAGTGTATATTATTCAAACAACTTGATATTGTTATAACTAGTGGATATTGTTCTAACAACTTGATATTGTTACAACTAGTGGATATTGTTCTAACAACTTGATATTGTTACAACTAGTGGATATTGTTCTAACAACTTGATATTGTTACAATTAGTGTATATTATTCAAACAACTTCATATTGTTATAACTAGTGGATATGTTCTAACAACTTGATATTGTTATAACTAGTGTATATTGTTCTAACCACTTGATATTGTTATAACTAGTGGATATTGTTCTAACAACTTGATATTGTTATTACTAGTGGATATTGTTTTAACAACTTGATATTATTATAATTAGTGAATATTGTTCTAAAAACTTGATATTGTTATAACAAGTGAATATTGTTCTAACAACTTGATATTGTTATAACTAGTGGATATTGTTCTAACAACTTGATATTGTTATAACTAGTGGATATTGTTCAAACAACTTGATATTGTTATAACTAGTGGATATTGTTCTAACAATTTGATATTGTTATAACTAGTGGATATTGTTATAACTACTGGATATTGTTATAACTAGTAGATATTGTTATAACTACTGGATATTGTTATAACTAGTGGATATTGTTATAACTAGTGAATATTGTTCTAACAACTTGATATTGTTATAACTAGTGAATATTATTCTAACAACTTGATATTGTTATAACTAGTGGCTATTGTTCTAACAACTTGATATTGTTATAACTAGTGGATATTGTTCTAACAACTTGATATTGTTATAACTAGTGGATATTATTCTAACAACTTGATATTGTTACAACTAGTGTATATTATTCAAACAACTTGATATTGTTATAACTAGTGGATATTGTTCTAACAACTTGATATTGTTACAACTAGTGGATATTGTTCTAACAACTTGATATTGTTACAACAAGTGAATATTGTTCTAACAACTTGATATTATTATAACTAGTGGATATTGTTCTAACAACTTAAAATTGTTATAACTAGTGGATATTGTTCAAACAACTTGATATTGTTATAACTAGTGGATATTGTTCAAACAACTTTATATTGTTATAACTAGTGGATACTGTTATAACTACTGGATATTGTTATAACTAGTGGATATTGTTATAACTACTGGATATTGTTACAACTAGTGTATATTATTCAAACAACTTGATATTGTTATAACTAGTGGATATTGTTCTAACAACTTGATATTGTTACAACTAGTGGATATTGTTCTAACAACTTGATATTGTTATAACTAGTGGATATTGTTCTAACAACTTGATATTGTTATAACTAGTGTATATTGTTCTAACAACTTGATATTATTATAACTACTGGATATTGTTGTATCTAGTGGATATTGTTATAACTAGTGGATATTGTTATAACTAGTGGATATTGTTATAACTACTGGATATTATTATATCTAGTGGATATTGTTCTAACAACTTGATATTGTTATAACTAGTGGATATTGTTCTAACAACTTGATATTGTTATAACTAGTGGATATTGCTCAAACAACTTTATATTGTTATAACTACTGGATACTGTTCTAACAACTTGATATTGTTATAACTACTGGATATTGTTGTATCTAGTGGATATTGTTATAACTACTGGATATTGTTATAACTACTGGATATTGTTATAACTACTGGATATTGTTATAACTACTGGATATAGTTATAACTAGTGGATATTGTTCTAACTACTGGATATTGTTATAACTAGTGGATATTGTTCTAACTACTGGATATTGTTATAACTAGTGAATATTGTTCTAACTTCTGGATATTGTTATATCTAGTGGATATTGTTATAACTACTGGATATTGTTATGACTAGTGGATATTGTTATAACTACTGGATATTATTATAACTAGTGGATATTGTTATAACTACTGAATATTGTTATATCTAGTGGATATTGTTATAACTACTGGATATTGTTATATCTAGTGGATATTGTTAAAACTACTGGATATTGTTATATCTAGTGGATATTGTTATAACTACTGGATATTGTTATAACTACTGGATATTGTTATAACTACTGGATATTGTTATAACTACTGGATATCGTTATATCTAGTGGATATCGTTATAACTACTGTATATTGTTATAACTAGTGGATATTATTATAACTACTGGATATAGTTATAACTAGTGGATATTGTTATAACCACTGGATATTGTCATAACTAGTGGATATTGTTATAAATACTGGATATTATTATAAATGGTGGATATTGTTATAACTACTGAATATTGTTATATCTAGTGGATATTGTTATAACTACTGGATATTGTTATATCTAGTGGATATTGTTATAACTACTGGATATTGTTATAACTAGTGGATATTGTTATAACTACTGGATATTGTTATAACTAGTGGATATTGTTATAACTACTGAATATTGTTATATCTAGTGGATATTGTTATAACTACTGGATATTGTTATAACTACTGGATATTGTTATATCTAGTGGATATTGTTATAACTACTGGATATTGTTATAACTACTGGATATTGTTATAACTACTGGATATTGTTATATCTAGTGGATATTGTTATATCTAGTGGATATTGTTATATCTAGCGGATATTGTTATAACTAGTGGATATTGTTATAACTAGTGGATATTGTTATAACTACTGGATATTATTATAACTAGTGGATATTGTTATAACTACTGAATATTGTTATATCTAGTGGATATTGTTATAACTACTGGATATTGTTATAACTACTGGATATTGTTATAACTACTGGATATTGTTATAACTACTGGATATTGTTATAACTAGTGGATATTGTTATAACTACTGGATATTGTTATAACTAGTGGATATTGTTATAACTACTGGATATTGTTATATCTACTGGATATTGTTGTAACTACTGGATATTGTTATAACTACTGGATATTGTTATAACTACTGGATATTGTTATGACTAGTGGATATTGTTATAACTACTGATATTATTATAACTAGTGAATATTGTTATAACTACTGGATATTATTATAACTAGTGAATATTGTTATAACTACTGGATATTGTTATATCTAGTGGATATTGTTATATCTACTGGATATTGTTATAACTACTGGATATTGTTATAACTACTGGATATTGTTATAACTACTGGATATTGTTATATCTAGTGGATATTGTTATAACTACTGGATATTGTTATATCTAGTGGATATTGTTATAACTAGTGGATATTGTTATAACTAGTGGATATTGTTATAACTACTGGATATTATTATAACTAGTGGATATTGTTATAACTACTGGATATTGTTATAACTACTGGATATTGTTATAACTACTGGATATTGTTATAACTACTGGATATTGTTATAACTACTGGATATTATTATAACTACTGGATATTGTTATAACTACTGGATATTTTTATATCTAGTGGATATTGTTATAACTACTGGATATTGTTATAACTAGTGGATATTTTTATAACTACTGGATATTGTTGTAACTACTGGATATTGTTATATCTAGTGGATATTGTTATAACTACTGGATATTGTTATAACTACTAAATATTGTTATAACTAGTGGATATTGTTATAACTACTGGATATTGTTATAACTACTGGATATTGTTATAACTACTGGATATTGTTATAACTACTGGATATTGTTATATCTAATGGATATTGTTATAACTACTGGATATTGTTATAACTACTGGATATTGTTATATCTAGTGGATATTGTTATAACTACTGGATATTGTTATATCTAGTGGATATTGTTATAACTACTGGATATTGTTATATCTAGTGGATATTGTTATAACTAGTGGATATTGTTATAACTAGTGGATATTGTTATAACTACTGGATATTATTATAACTAGTGGATATTGTTATAACTACTGAATATTGTTATATCTAGAGGATATTGTTATAACTACTGGATATTGTTATATCTAGTGGATATTGTTATATCTAGTGGATATTATTATAACTACTGGATATTGTTATAACTACTGGAAATTGTTATAACTACTGGATATTGTAACAACTACTGGATATTGTTATAACTACTAAATATCGTTATAACTAGTGGATATTGTTATAACTACTGGATATTATTATATCTAGTGGATATTGTTATAACTACTGGATATTGTTATAACTACTGGATATTGTTATATCTAGTGGATATTGTTATAACTACTGGATATTGTTATAACTACTGGATATTGTTATAACTATTGGATATTGTTATAACTACTGGATATTGTTATATCTAGTGGATATTGTTATAACTACTGGATATTGTTATAACTAGTCTATATTATTCAAACAACTTGATATTTTTATAACTAGTGGATATTGTTCTAACAACTGGATATTGTTATAACTAGTGGATATTGTTCTAACAACTTGATATTGTTATAACTAGTGAATATTGATCTAACAACTTGATGTTGTTATAACTAGTGGATATTGTTCTCACAACTTGATATTGTTATAACTAGTGGATATTATTCTAACAACTTGATATTGTTACAACTAGTGTATATTATTCAAACAACTTGATATTGTTTTAACTAATGGATATTGTTCTAACAACTTGATATTGTTACAACTAGTGGATATTGTTCTAACAACTTGATATTGTTACAACTAGTGGATATTGTTCTAACAACTTGATATTGTTACAATTAGTGTATATTATTCAAACAACTTCATATTGTTATAACTAGTGGATATGTTCTAACAACTTGATATTGTTATAACTAGTGTATATTGTTCTAACAACTTGATATTGTTATTACTAGTGGATATTGTTTTAACAACTTGATATTATTATAATTAGTGAATATTGTTCTAACAACTTGATATTGTTATAACTAGTGGATATTGTTATAACTACTAAATATCGTTATAACTAGTGGATATTGTTATAACTACTGGATATTGTTATAACTACTGATATTGTTATAACTAGTGGATATTGTTATAACTACTGGATATTGTTATAACTAGTGGATATTGTTATAACTACTGGATATTGTTATATCTAGTGGATATTGTTATAACTACTGGATATTGTTATAACTACTGGATATTGTTATAACTACTGGATATTGTTATATCTAGTGGATATTGTTATAACTACTGGATATTGTTATATCTAGTGGATATTGTTATAACTAGTGGATATTGTTATAACTAGTGGATATTGTTATAACTACTGGATATTATTATAACTAGTGGATATTGTTATAACTACTGGATATTGTATAACTACTGGATATTGTTATAACTACTGGATATTGTTATAACTACTGGATATTGTTATAACTACTGGATATTGTTATAACTACTGGATATTGTTATAACTACTGGATATTTTTTTATATCTAGTGGATATTGTTATAACTACTGGATATTGTTATAACTAGTGGATATTTTTATAACTACTGGATATTGTTGTAACTACTGGATATTGTTATATCTAGTGGATATTGTTATAACTACTGGATATTGTTATAACTACTAAATATCGTTATAACTAGTGGATATTGTTATAACTACTGGATATTGTTATAACTACTGGATATTATTATAACTACTGGATATTGTTATAACTACTGGATATTGTTATATCTAGTGGATATTGTTATAACTACTGGATATTGTTATAACTACTGGATATTGTTATATCTAGTGGATATTGTTATAACTACTGGATATTGTTATATCTAGTGGATATTGTTATAACTACTGGATATTGTTATATCTAGTGGATATTGTTATAACTAGTGGATATTGTTATAACTAGTGGATATTGTTATAACTACTGGATATTGTTATAACTAGTTATTGTTATAACAACTGAATTGTTATATCTAGAGGATATTGTTATAACTACTGGATATTGTTATATCTAGTGGATATTGTTATATCTAGTGGATACTACTGTTATTGGATTATAACTAGTGGATATTGTTATAACTACTGGATATTGTTATAACTAGTGGATATTGTTATAACTAATAACTACTGGATATTGTTATAACTAGTGGATATTGTTATAACTAACAACTTGATATTGTTATAACTAGTGGATATTGTTCTAACAAACAACTTGATATTGTTATAACTAGTGGATATTGTTCTAACAACTTGATATTGTTATAACTAGTGGATATTGTTCTAACAACTTGATATTGTTATAACTAGTGGATATTATTCAAACAACTTGATATTGTTATAACTAGTGGATATTGTTCTAACAACTTGATATTGTTATAACTACTATTGTTCTAAAAACTTGATATTGTTATAACTAGTGGATATTGTTATAACAACTTGATATTGTTATAACTAGTGAATATTGTTCTAACAACTTGATATTGTTACAACTAGTGTATATTATTCAAACAACTTGATATTGTTATAACTAGTGGATATTGTTCTAACAACTTGATATTGTTATAACTAGTGGATATTGTTCTAACAACTTGATATTGTTACAACTAGTGGATATTGTTCTAACAACTTGATATTGTTACAACTAGTGGATATTGTTCTAACAACTTGATATTGTTACAACTAGTGTATATTATTCAAACAACTTGATATTGTTATAACTAGTGGATATTGTTCTAACAACTTGATATTGTTATAACTAGTGGATATTGTTCTAACCACTTGATATTGTTATAACTAGTGGATATTGTTCTAACAACTTGATATTGTTATTACTAGTGGATATTGTTTTAACAACTTGATATTATTATAATTAGTGAATATTGTTCTAAAAACTTGATATTGTTATAACTAGTGGATATTGTTCTAACAACTTGATATTGTTATAACTAGTGGATATTGTTCTAACAACTTGATATTGTTATAACTAGTGGATATTGTTCAAACAACTTGATATTGTTATAACTAGTGGATATTGTTCTAACAATTTGATATTGTTATAACTAGTGGATATTGTTATAACTACTGGATATTGTTATAACTAGTGGATATTGTTATAACTACTGGATATTGTTATAACTAGTGGATATTGTTATAACTAGTGAATATTGTTCTAACAACTGGATATTGTTATAACTAGTGAATATTATTCTAACAACTTGATATTGTTATAACTAGTGGATATTGTTCTAACAACTTGATATTGTTATAACTAGTGGATATTGTTCTAACAACTTGATATTGTTATAACTAGTGGATATTATTCTAACAACTTGATATTGTTATAACTAGTGGATATTATTCAAACAACTTGATATTGTTATAACTAGTGGATATTGTTCTAACAACTTGATATTGTTACAACTAGTGGATATTGTTCTAACAACTTGATATTGTTACAACAAGTGGAATATTGTTCTAACAACTTGATATTATTATAACTAGTGGATATTGTTCTAACAACTTAAAATTGTTATAACTAGTGGATATTGTTCAAACAACTTGATATTGTTATAACTAGTGGATATTGTTCAAACAACTTTATATTGTTATAACTAGTGGATATTGTTATAACTACTGGATATTGTTATAACTAGTGGATATTGTTATAACTACTGGATATTGTTACAACTAGTGTATATTATTCAAACAACTTTATATTGTTATAACTAGTGGATATTGTTCTAACAACTTGATATTGTTACAACTAGTGGATATTGTTCTAACAACTTGATATTGTTATAACTAGTGGATATTGTTCTAACAACTTGATATTGTTATAACTAGTGGATATTGTTCTAACAACTTGATATTGTTATAACTACTGGATATTGTTGTATCTAGTGGATATTGTTATAACTAGTGGATATTGTTATAACTAGTGGATATTGTTATAACTACTGGATATTATTATATCTAGTGGATATTGTTATAACAACTTGATATTGTTATAACTAGTGGATATTGTTCTAACAACTTGATATTGTTATAACTAGTGGATATTGCTCAAACAACTTTATATTGTTATAACTACTGGATATTGTTCTAACAACTGGATATTGTTATAACTACTGGATATTGTTGTATCTAGTGGATATTGTTATAACTAGTGGATATTGTTATAACTACTGGATATTGTTATAACTACTGGATATTGTTATAACTAGTGGATATTACTGTTCTTGTTATAACTAGTGGATATTGTTCTAACTACTGGATATTGTTATAACTAGTGGATATTGTTCTAACTACTGGATATTGTTATAACTAGTGGATATTGTTATAACTACTGGATATTGTTATAACTAGTGGATATTGTTATAACTACTGGATATTGTTATAACTAGTGGATATTGTTATAACTACTGGATATTGTTATAACTAGTGGATATTGTTATAACTACTGGATATTGTTATATCTAGTGGATATTGTTATAACTACTGGATATTGTTATATCTAGTGGATATTGTTATAACTGGATATTGTTATAACTGTTATAACTACTGGATATTGTTATAACTAGTGGATATTGTTATAACTACTGGATATTGTTATAACTAGTGGATATTGTTATAACTACTGGATATTGTTATAACTAGTGGATATTGTTATAACTACTGGATATTGTTATAACTAGTGGATATTGTTATAACTACTGGATATTGTTATAACTAGTGGATATTGTTATAACTACTGGATATTGTTATATCTAGTGGATATTGTTATAACTACTGGATATTGTTATGACTAATGGATATTGTTATAACAACTTGATATTGTTATTAACTAGTGGATATTGTTATAACAACTTGATATTGTTATAACTAGTGGATATTGTTATAACAAACTAGTGATATTGTTATAACTAGTGGATATTGTTCTAACAACTTGATATTGTTATAACTAGTGGATATTGTTCTAAAACTTGATATTGTTATAACTAGTGGATATTGTTCTAACAACTTGATATTGTTATAACTAGTGGATATTGTTCTAACAACTTGATATTGTTATAACTAGTGGATATTGTTCTAACTACTTGATATTGTTATAACTAGTGGATATTGTTCTAACTAACTACTGATATTGTTATAACTAGTGGATATTGTTATAACTACTGGATATTGTTATAAACTATATTGTTATAACTAGTGGATATTGTTATAACTACTGGATATTGTTATACTAGTGGATATTGTTATAACTACTGGATATTGTTATAACTACTGGATATTGTTATATTGTTATATCTAGTGGATATTGTTATAACTACTGGATATTGTTATAACTAGTGGATATTGTTATAACTACTGGATATTGTTATAACTAGTGGATATTGTTATAACTACTGGATATTGTTATAGTCTACTGTGGATATTGTTATAACTACTGGATATTGTTATAACTACTGGATATTGTTATAACTACTGGATATTGTTATAACTAGTGGATATTGTTATAACTACTGGATATTGTTATAACTAGTGGATATTGTTATAACCACTGGATATTGTTATATCTAGTGGATATTGTTATAACTACTGGATATTGTTATATCTACTGGATATTGTTATATTGTGATATTGTTATAACTACTGGATATTGTTATAACTACTGGATATTGTTATAACTACTGGATATTGTTATAACTACTGGATATTGTTATATCTAGTGGATATTGTTATAACTACTGGATATTATTATAACTAGTGAATATTGTTATAACTACTGGATATTGTTATATCTAGTGGATATTGTTATAACTACTGGATATTGTTATATCTAGTGGATATTGTTATAACTAGTGGATATTTTTATAACTACTGGATATTGTTGTAACTACTGGATATTGTTATAACTACTGGATATTGTTATAACTACTGGATATTGTTATAACTACTGGATATTGTTATAACTACTGGATATTGTTATAACTAGTGGATATTGTTATAACTACTGGATATTGTTATAACTAGTGGATATTGTTATAACTACTGGATATTGTTATAACTAGTGGATATTGTTATAACTACTGGATATTGTTATATCTAGTGGATATTGTTATAACTACTGGATATTGTTATAACTACTGGATATTGTTATAACTACTGGATATTGTTATAACTACTGGATATTGTTATAACTACTGGATATTGTTATAACTACTGGATATTGTTATAACTACTGGATATTGTTATATCTAGTGGATATTGTTATAACTACTGGATATTGTTATAACTACTGGATATTGTTATAACTACTGGATATTGTTATAACTACTGGATATTGTTATAACTACTGGATATTGTTATAACTACTGGATATTGTTATAACTAGTGGATATTGTTATAACTACTGGATATTGTTATAACTACTGGATATTGTTATAACTAGTGGATATTGTTATAACTACTGGATATTGTTATAACTACTGGATATTGTTATATCTAGTGGATATTGTTATAACTACTGGATATTGTTATAACTACTGGATATTGTTATAACTACTGGATATTGTTATATCTAGTGGATATTGTTATAACTACTGGATATTGTTATAACTAGTGGATATTGTTATATACTAGTGGATATTGTTATAACTACTGGATATTGTTATATCTAGTGGATATTGTTATAACTACTGGATATTGTTATAACTACTGGATATTGTTATAACTACTGGATATTGTTATAACTACTGGATATTGTTATAACTAGTGGATATTGTTATAACTAGTGGATATTGTTATATACTACTGGATATTGTTATAACTACTGGATATTGTTATATCTAGTGGATATTGTTATAACTACTGGATATTGTTATAACTACTGGATATTGTAATAACTACTGGATATTGTTATATCTAGTGGATATTGTTATAACTACTGGATATTGTTATAACTACTGGATATTGTTATAACTAGTGGATATTGTTATAACTACTGGATATTGTTATAACTACTGGATATTGTTATATCTAGTGGATATTGTTATAACTACTGTTATAACTACTGGATATTGTTATAACTACTGGATATTGTTATATCTAGTGGATATTGTTATAACTACTGGATATTGTTATAACTACTGGATATTGTTATAACTGGATATTGTTATAACCTAGTGGATATTGTTATAACTATTGGATATTGTTATAACTACTGGATATTGTTATATCTAGTGGATATTGTTATATCTACTGGATATTGTTATAACTAGTGGATATTATTATAACTACTGGATATTGTTATAACTACTGGATATTGTTATATCTAGTGGATATTTTTATAACTACTGGATATTGTTATAACTACTGGATATTGTTATAACTACTGGATATTGTTATATCTAGTGGATATTGTTATAACTACTGGATATTGTTATAACTACTGGATATTGTTATAACTAGTGGATATTGTTATAACTACTGGATATTGTTATAACTACTGGATATTGTTATATCTAGTGGATATTGTTATAACTACTGGATATTGTTATAACTACTGGATATTATTGTTATAACTACTGGATATTGTTATATCTAATGGATATTGTTATAACTACTGGATATTGTTATATATTGTTATATCTAGTGGATATTGTTATAACTACTGGATATTGTTATAACTACTGGATATTGTTATAACTAGTGGATATTGTTATAACTACTGGATATTGTTATAACTACTGGATATTGTTATATCTAGTGGATATTGTTATATCTAGTGGATATTGTTATAACTACTGGATATTGTTATAACTACTGGATATTGTTATAACTAGTGGATATTGTTATAACTACTGGATATTGTTATAACTACTGGATATTGTTATATCAAGTGGATATTGTTATAACTACTGGATATTGTTATAACTAGTAGGATATTGTTTATAACTACTGGATATTGTTATAACTAGTGGATATTGTTATAACTACTGGATATTGTTATAACTAGTGGATATTGTTATAACTACTGGATATTGTTATATCTAGTGGATATTGTTATAACTAGTTATAACTACTGGATATTGTTATAACTAGTGGATATTGTTATAACTAGTGGATATTGTTATAACTACTGGATATTGTTATATCTAGTGGATATTGTTATAACTACTGGATATTGTTATAACTACTGGATATTGTTATAACTACTGGATATTGTTATATCTAGTGGATATTGTTATTACTGGATATTTATAACTAGTGGATATTGTTATAACTACTGGATATTGTTATAACTAGTGGATATTGTTATAACTACTGGTTATATATTGTTATATCTAGTGGATATTGTTATAACTACTGGATATTGTTATAACTACTGGATATTGTTATAACTAGTGGATATTGTTATAACTACTATATTGTTATATCTAGGATATTGTTATAACTACTGGATATTGTTATAACTACTGGATATTGTTATATAACTGTTATATCTAGTGATATTGTTATAACTACTGGATATTGTTATATCTAGTGGATATTGTTATAACTACTGTGATATTGTTATAACTACTGGATATTGTTATATCTAGTGGATATTGTTATAACTACTGGATATTGTTATATCTAGTGGATATTGTTATAACTACTGGATATTGTTATATCTAGTGGATATTGTTATAACTACTGGATAGTGTTATATCTAGTGGATATTGTTATAACTGCTGGATATTGTTATATCTAGTGGATATTGTTATAACTAGTGGATATTGTTCAAACAACTGGATATTGTTATAACTAGTGGATACTGTTATAACAACTTGATATTGTTATAACTGGTGGATATTGTTATAACTACTGGATATTGTTATATCTAGTGGATATTGTTATATCTAGTGGATATTGTTATAACTACTGGATATTGTTATATCTAGTGGATATTGTTATAACTACTGGATATTGTTATAACTACTGGATATTGTTATAACTACTGGATATTGTTATAACTACTGGATATTGTTATAACTAGTGGATATTGTTATAACTACTGGATATTGTTATAACTAGTGGATATTGTTATAACTACTGGATATATATCTAGTGGATATTGTTATAACTACTGGATATTGTTATATCTAGTGGATATTGTTATAACTACTGAATATTGTTATATCTAGTGGATATTGTTATAACTACTGGATATTGTTATATCTAGTGGATATTGTTATAACTACTGGATATTGTTATATCTAGTGGATATTGTTATAACTACTGGATATTGTTATATCTAGTGGATATTGTTATAACTAGTGGATATTGTTATAACTACTGGATATTGTTATAACTAGTGGATATTGTTATAACTACTGGATATTGTTATATCTAGTGGATATTGTTATAACTACTGGATATTGTTATATGACTACTGGATATTGTTATAACTATAACTGGATATTGTTATAACTACTGGATATTGTTATATCTAGTGGATATTGTTATAACTACTGGATAGTGTTATATCTAGTAGATATTGTTATAACTACTGGATATTGTTATATCTAGTGGATATTGTTATAACTACTGGATATTGTGTTATATCTAGTGGATATTGTTATAACTACTGGATATTGTTATATCTAGTGGATATTGTTATAACTACTGGATAGTGTTATATCTAGTGGATATTGTTATAACTGCTGGATATTGTTATATCTAGTAGATATTGTTATAACTAGTGGATATTGTTCAAACAACTTTATATTGTTATAACTAGTGGATACTGTTCTAACAAGTTGATATTGTTATAACTGGTGGATATTGTTCTAACAACTTGATATTGTTATAACTACTGGATATTGTTATATCTAGTGTATATTGTTATATCTAGTGGATATTGTTATGACTACTGGATATTGTTATATCTAGTGGATATTGTTATAACTACTGGATATTGTTATAACTACTGGATATTGTTATATCTAGTGGATATTGTTATAACTGGATATTGTTATAACTGCATATTGTTATAACTACTGGATATTGTTATAACTACTGGATATTGTTATATCTAGTGGATATTGTTATAACTAGTGGATATTGTTATAACTACTGAATATTGTTATATCTAGTGGATATTGTTATAACTACTGGATATTGTTATATTTAGTGGATATTGTTATAACTACTGGATATTGTTATATCTAGTGGATATTGTTATAAGTACTGGATATTGTTATCACTACTGCATATTGTTATAACTACTGGATATTGTTATATCTAGTGGATATTGTTATAACTACTGGGTATTGTTATATCTAGTGTATATTGTTATAACTACTAAATATTTTTATATCTAGTGGATATTGTTATAACTACTGGATATAGTTATGACATGTAGTTAAATAAAGTATTTATATTTTTCGTTTTTCATACTACCTTGAACGACATTAGATCAAAATCTAATTTGATTTTTTTATACACAAACTAACTAAACTAACAAACTGTTTCTTCGTATTTTTCATTTCCTTAGAAATAAAGACGGAAAGAAATTTTTTAGAACAACTCGTGTTTTCCTCTTTTAAGATCACATGCCTAGATTTTCAATATGGAAAAACAGCTTTATTCAAATCTAATTCAGTGTTTCGTTTTATCTTTTACGAGAAAGAATTTCGATATCATTTATTTTTTGCTTCAAAACACACTGGTGTATTAATCTGTTTGTATATTTTCATGTTGAAGGTTTCTTAGCAGACAGCATTAATCTGTGAGACTGTTTTCTCTTGTTCCTAACCACAGTTGAATGGTTACGTAGGAAAGGAAGCTGCTTTATTCGAGCTGTCCGTTAGTAATTTTGTTTTTATTCTGCTTAATAAGCACGTTCTTCGCTGCAACCATATTGCACATAATGTATAGTGTAAGGACACCAGATAAATGTTTTGTGATTGTCGAAACTGAGGCGTTTGTGTGATGGTTACGGTTACGTCATCCACTGATAACAGCGCTCTGTGAATTCACCCACAATTCTGACTTCCTGTTCCTCAAAAATAAGAAACAAAAAAAAACAAAAATAGAGCTAGCATTCTGACGATAGATCTTTGGAACATTCTGGAATACTGAAGACATCCAAAGCTGGAGATAAAGCTGTTCGTTCATCATCTCTTCAGCCGAGAATTTCAATAGACCCTAAACGCACAAGAAGTGTACGTATTGTTTCTTTATGTTTCAATAAAAGCTAAGAAACACAATGGTGCCAAAGCGTCGATATCTAGAGTTAGTTTCAATTGGATAATAGACGTGAAATAACAATGTAAACCCTTTGTACATACTTGTATAAACGTGGAGAAACGTCACCGGACGACAAAATCCCTATTTGTGACGTTTTTATGCCTGGAAGGCTAGTGTGGTTGTTCAGCCGACATATTTTAGAAGCTGACGTATTTGCTTCCAAAACCCGCGAAAGCGAACATGTTAGCAGAACAAAGTTGAGTAAATGGTTGGACTCGTGGAGTACACAATAAGGTTTTAATAATTATTTTTAATGTTTTCTTTTAAAAATAATATAAAATCAATTTGGCCAATTTAATATATCTTCTATAAAACACAATTTAAGCAACACTCAGTTATATGATATATCTTCAGGTATTAAAAACTATATATTTGTTATTTATTTGTTATCCATTGTTATGCAATATTTTCTATCGTGTAGCAAACTTGTTTTGTTTGTCTCGAATTTCGCGCAAAGCTATCTGCGTTATCCGTCCGTAATTTAACAATGTAAGACTGGAAGAAAAGCAGCTAGTCATCAACACCCATCGCCAAGTGTTGGACTAATCTTTTACAAACGAATAGTGAGATTGATTGTCACATTATAACACCCTCACGGCTGAAATGGCGAGCATGTTTGGTGTGAAGGGGATTCGAACCTCGATCTCTGTCTTATCCGGGATCTTGCCCATAACAATGGATTTTACCAACGTTAGGGATAATTTTGATTAATATTCTAACCTAAAATGATCAGCCAAACAGTTTTTATTTAAATTGTGTGATTTTATATTTTCGCCTAAAAATTTGAAAGTAAATTTCACTCCTGGAAGTTTTTACTTATCCAAAACCAAGTCAAACAATCTAATCTCACAAGCAGACTACGCAAAAGAAAGTTTTAGTTTCCGAACGTGCCACGTGCTGCATATCAACCTGGTTGGATCCGTTGATTTCACTACAAACCTCGAGTGTTCAAATATATGGAGATTCAACTCTGAACCTTAAAAATACTTAAAAATAAGCAGTTTCTCACACTCACTACAGGCGTTTCGCTTCATTCATTTCTCTAGTGACCAACTTCAACAGCTGGGTTGGTATGGACACAGTATAAAATAACATAGACACTCTATAATAATAAACAACATGCCGAGATAATGTAACAAACATTATTTCAACTATCGTGTGTAAATTAGGAAACAGTTGTTAAAAACAAGTTAAAAAAAAAAAGACAGAATATTTGAGACAAAACTGTGACGCACTTCATTATAAAGACCTTTCTTTATGTTTTACATTAATATAAAGCCTGGCATAGCCAGGGTGTTAAGGCGTTCGACTTGTAATCTGAAAGTCGCGGGTTTGAATCCCTGTCACACCAAAGATGTGTGACATTCTTTCAGCCGTGGGGGCGTTAGAAAGTGACGATCAATCCCACTATTCGTTGTTAAAAGAGTAGCCAAAGAGTTGGCGGTGGGTGGTGATGACTATCTGCCTTCCCTCTAGTCTTACACTGCTAAATTAGGGACGGCTAGCGCAGATAGCCCTCTTCTAGTTTTGAGCGAAATTCAAAAGATAAAACGAAAATATATACAGGGTGGCCCGTAAGTCCCTACCCATCCATATATTTTATGTATCCAGTGTATCTGTATGGTGTCAGCAGTATTCTTCCGCTCATGTACCCAAGTACTTGTCATAATACGCTCTTCAAGTGTAAATCGGCTTACATCGGCCATATTTGACTGAAACAAAAAACAAATTTATAATACATGCGTAATTGAATATAACATAATAACATATGGATGGGTAGAGACTTACGGGCCACCCTGTATAATTCCTATACTTGGCACAGCATTATTCGATGTTATTTTACAGAGTGGTAAATTTTAACATTAACTAGATAATTCAATATGTATCTGATGTGCTTTTCTCGTAGTTGTACCAAAAGGAACGAATCTGCACAAATTTCACCGAAAATTAAAAAAAAAAACACAAACAATCAATGAAGCCCCTCGTGGGATCTTATCTCTCGTGCAGTTATTGCTGATTAAATTCTCTCCACACTGCTAGGTCTGTTTCGTATCACGGTACAACACACGCAAACACAAAACTGAAGCTTAGATTTGGCTGGAACTGACAGATAATGCAAGTGTTTAGAGCGTAGCCTGAAAACCTTTTTTATGTTATTAAGTTGTCAAGCCAGTTACCTAGTAGTGTAATTGGGGAAAGGAAACCAAAAATGTTCTCGATAGTTGTTCTTTACATCTAACAGTTTTATAACCATCTCCGTCTGTTCGAGCTTTTATTCCAGTTTTCTTGTAATATAATGAACGATACAAATTTTTATCACGTTTACCATGGAGATGCACATGAAGGAAAAAAAAACTATACTGTAGCGCGCGCGCATCGAGTGTTATAACAGTCCAACAAACTTTCAGAACTGGTTTAAGGTATTTTTACAAAAAATGAGAAAGAGTTAACGAACCGAGTGGTGATGTATGATATAACTTACAGACTAATTTCAATTTAAAAGACGAGTAGTTATCCTTTATTGGTCGTGACTGATGGTCGTGAAATAATGAAACTGATGGCAGCAAAAGAATATTTGAAGACATTAGCACGGCCAGGTGGTTAGGGTGCTCGATTCGTAATCTGAGGATCTCACGTTCGAACCCCTTCACACCAAACATGCTTGTCCTTTCAGCGGTAAGGGCGTTATATAGTGTTGGTCAATCCAACTATTCGTTGATAAAAGACTAACCCCAGAATTGGCTGTGGGTGGTGATGGCTAGGTACCTTCCCTCTAGTCTTACGCTGCTATATTAGGGATAGCTAGTGTAGATAACTCTCGTATAGCTTTGCACGTGACCCAGCATGGCCAAGCGTGTTAAGGCGTGCGACTCCTAATCTGAGGGACGCAGGTTCGAATCCCCATCGTGCCAAACATGCTCGCCCTTTCAGTTTTGGGGGCGTTATAACGTTACGGTCAATCACACTATTCGTTGGTAAAAGAGTAGCCCAAGAGTTGGCGGTGGGTGGTGATGACTAGTTGCCTTTCCTCAAGTCTTATACTGCTAAATTATAGACGGCTAGCACAGATAGCCCTCGAGTAGCTTTGTGAGAATTTCGAAAACACACGAAAACACAAACAAGCTTTGCACGAAATTGATAAAACAAACACATTGAATTCTATTTGAACAGAACCGATTAGATTTTGCTTTATGTGTTTGTGTGTATGTTGTTGATTTTTTTAGCATTAGAGAAAGCAACATCGAACCCTAGATTTTGACGTTCTAAGTTTAACTTATTTATGTACCAGCGACTGATGGAAATGCGAAAACAAGTTACACAGACAAAACTAAAAACAACTAAAACTAAATAGTGTTTCATATTGTCACACTGTATTAATAAATTAAGAGATGCCAACAAGGAAGCATTTTTATCACACTGTCTGCACATTAGTACCAACAACAATTTGATTACATTGTAAGCACGCTAATGCTGATGACCGCATGGTAACATTTTCAACACATGGTCATTGTCTGCACACAGTAGCATTGTTAACATTACGATTCTGACTGAAATATTGGCACCTACAACAAGTTGATTAGATTGCAAACAAAGTAACACTGATGGTCGCACTAGTTTATGTTTTAAAAACTTATAATTATGTTTCTATCCCTTTCTTAGTGAACTAACACACACACAAACATGAATTCATTCTGCTAACGCTACTGTGTACAAGAATATGAATACATTAAAAAATTAAAGGAATTTCGACAAGAAAATTAAGACAAAAAGTGCATTAGGTTTAACTCTTTTTTTTTTTAATCTCAAGAATAAAAATGTCCGTTCAGAACATAAACTTTATGTACAGTCAGATCATAGCTGTAAAATAAATATAAAAATACGGTTACTATAACCCTAACATTTCGTAGTTAGCTCCTGAAAAATAAAGGACGGCCATTCGAAAGCGTTCGGCTTATGCAGTATTGTGCTTTTGTGTTAAATGAATTTCTTGAAACTACGTGTTTTCCTAACATCTGGAATGCTGTTTAAATATTTCACAAGTAAATACATGAAAACTGTTTTCAAAATTTAATATTTTCAGGAAAGAACAAATAAAGATTCGGGTGGAGAAACATGCAACGAAATTTAAAAATGTGACAGTTTTGCTGAGTGTTTACGAAATTGTGCGACTATTAAACTTTCAAATATTTTACAAACGCATCGAGATCTGAGAATACGAATGTGATACTGAAGTAAAAGAAATGAAGAAAACACATCTGTACTCTGTGTGATTTGTTTAGAAGTTTTAATCATTAGTTTCAAATGATTCTCCGGCTATCGGCGATTAAACTGTTTCTGTTAAAGTATTGAACTGTACAAACACACAGCCTTTCTGTAAACCTTTTGTTCCTCACATATTAGCCAGATTGAAGCGTACTGGTGCTATCCGAAAGGCCCATTGAGTAGTGATACATGAAAGACGAAAAGTAGGTCTCAACTATTATTTTTCCAGGTATATCATTTTAAATTTGAAACCGATAAAGAAAAACGTCTACACTTTACTTGATTTTATACGGATCTTAAAAGTGTTACAGTTTACTTGATTTTATACAGATCATAAAAGTGTTACAGTTTACTTGATTTTATACAGATCTTAAAACAGTTAAACAGTGTACTTTATTTTATACAGATCTTAAAAGTGTTACAGTTTATTTGATTTTATACGGATCTTAAAAGTGTTACAGTTTACTTGATTTTATACAGATCATAAAAGTGTTACAGTTTACTTGATTTTATACAGATTTTAAAACAGTTAAACAGTGTACTTGATTTTATACAAATCTTAAAAGTGTTACAGTTTATTTGATTTTATACAGATCATAAAAGTGTTACAGTTTCCTTGATTTTATACAGATCTTAAAACAATTAAACAGTGTACTTTATTTTATACAGATCTTAAAACAGTTAAACAGTGTACTTGATTTTATACAGATCTTAAAAGTGTTACAGTTTATTTGATTTTATACGGATCTTAAAAGTGTTACAGTTTACTTGATTTTATACAGATCATAAAAGTGTTACAGTTTCCTTGATTTTATACAGATCTTAAAACAGTTAAACAGTGTACTTTATTTTATACAGATCTTAAAACAGTTAAATAGTGTACTTTATTTTATACAGATCTTAAAACAGTTAAATAGTGTACTTGATTTTATACAGATCTTAAAAGTGTTACAGTTTATTTTATTTTATACGGATCTTAAAAGTGTTACAGTTTACTTGATTTTATACAGATCATAAAAGTGTTACAGTTTCCTTGATTTTATACAGATCTTAAAACAGTTAAACAGTGTACTTGATTTTATACAGATCTTAAAAGTGTTACAGTTTATTTGATTTTATACGGATCTTAAAAGTGTTACAGTTTACTTGATTTTATACAGATTTTAAAACAGTTAAACAGAGTACTTGATTTTATACAGATCTTAAAAGTGTTACAGTTTATTTGATTTTATACGGATCTTAAAAGTATTACAGTTTACTTGATTTTATACAGATCATAAAAGTGTTACAGTTTCCTTGATTTTATACAGATCTTAAAACAGTTAAACAGTGTACTTGATTTTATACAGATCTTAAAAGTGTTACAGTTTATTTGATTTTATACGGATCTTAAAAGTGTTACAGTTTACTTGATTTTATACAGATCATAAAAGTGTTACAGTTTCCTTGATTTTATACAGATCTTAAAACAGTTAAACAGTGTACTTTATTTTATACAGATCTTAAAACAGTTAAATAGTGTACTTGATTTTATACAGATCTTAAAAGTGTTACAGTTTACTTGATTTTATACAGATCTTAAAAGTGTTAAAGTTTATTTGATTTTATACAGATCTTAAAAGTGTTACAGTTTACTTGATTTTATACAGATCTTAAAAGTGTTGCAGTTTATTTGATTTTATACGGATCTTAAAAGTGTTACAGTTTATTTGATTTTATACAGATCTCAAAAGTGTTACAGTTTACTTGGAAATGTCGAAGATTATAATGATATCTTAGAATTTCTTTTCTGAGCAACGCACAATGGAAACAGTTTTGCATACAAGAACGAGATCTCCAAGACCTTATGTCTATATAGAATGTCCCTCGGTGGCACAGTGGTTGGTCTAAACACATACAATGCTAAAATCATGCAGAATTCGATTTCCTGCGGCAGACATGACAAAGAACCCACTGTTACTTTGCTCTAAAACAATCAGCCAAACGAAACAGTAAAAAAAAAAAAAAACTCCATTCATCACTTTACTGTTTACTTTAGCAATTGCACTTTTATCTTATTGTTTCTTTTCTTATGAAGTACAGCAAACTACTGGTTATCCAATGTTTATTATCACAATGATTAGAAGTAGTCCATAACGTGTTTGTATTTTGTTCTTGTGGCACAGTTACTAAAGATATCTCCTGCTGTCCATAGTTTTCCGCTATTGAACGTTAAGAGGTTGCCTGTCACTTTTGTGACGCATCTAGCCTGGCATAGTTTGGTGGTCCAGACACTTGCTTTGCGCAAAATTCAAAAAACAAACAAGCACTTGACTTGAAGCCTGAAAGTAGCAGATTCGAAACCGTCGCTGAACATGCCCGCCCTTTCAGCCGTGGAGACGTAATAATGTGACGGTAAAAAAACCCTGAGCGTTAGCGATGAATGGTGTTGACTAACTGCCTTCCCTCTTGTCTATCACTTCAAGATTATGGCCCGCCAGTACAAATGACCCTCGATTGGTTTTGAACGAAATTCAAAGGAAACAAACCATGCTAGCACATCCAGAGCTTAAAATTCGGAATATGCTTTGAAGTATCTCTGAAACCTGGAGCTCTAAAATAGGCTTCACCCGTAAAGCACCACCCTAGAAAGTGCACCTTTCTTAACGTCTCCTCTATTAACTGAAATCTAATTTGTGAAAGAAAGAATTTTGCGCAAAGTTACACGAGGGCTTTCTGCTCTAGCCGTCCTTAAATTAGCAGTGTAAGAGAAGATGGATCCTCACATTATAACGCCCCTACAGCTGAAAGTGCGAGCATGTTTGGAGTGACGAAGATTCGAACTCGCGACACTCAGATTACGAGTCGAATGTCCTCAGTACCTGGCCAAGCTGGACAGCTGCACAAGGACTGTTCATTCTCACCCATAAGCTTGAATTACAGCCGGTCAACAGCATCCAGCACCAGCCTCTGTGGATTTGAGAGTCAGTTTCGCTTTTATAGCCCCCACCCCCTCTTGTGCACAAAACGTATTTTGATTGCAGAATGAGAACACAAACCGTGAATCTTTGGATTCACAATGCGGACACGTTAACTAGCGGGCCACGACCGACCTTATTGTGAAGTTTCACCAGTTTTGTTAATAAGTGTATAAAGCTAATTATAGACAAAACGACTATTTTGAATAATATTAAAATAGCTCGTGCTTCCTGTCGTGCACATTTCCGTCAGAGGTACAAAACGTGTGTTGATGGGTCTGTCATCAAATGCTTACATAATTTCAATATTTATTAATTCATGGCATTGAAATAAGATTCTATTTTCATCAGATATAATATCTACCACTCCTAAACAGAGTATTGTCAACCTTAAATTATTTTACAAATGTTAGTTTTAAACCGTCACTAAATACAAAGTTTTAAGTGAGGGCTAGCTAACCCTTCTGGAAAGTACCTTACAAAACACAGTGTTAAAACTAATTGAAAACAATGAGAAATGAAACACATATATTTGTCCATTGATACTTTTGCCCGTTTCCTTATTATTTTCAGAAACTTTAGGCGTATTCCTAGTAACAAAGATACACAATCGGGTACATGTTCTAGAAACTTGGAAATTTATATTTTTCGTAACACAAATATTTTGTGCAAGACGTCATGTTTACTAACACACAAATTAAGAGTGATACGGGATATTCACTATTATACGTGATAATATAACATACAAACAAAGAGTGATACGGGATATTCACTATTATACGTGATAATATAACAACACACAAATCAAGAGTGATACGGGATATTCACTATTATACGTGATAATATAACAACACACAAATCAAGAGTGATACGGGATATTCACTATTATACGTGATAATATAACAACACACAAACCAAGAGTGATACAGGATATTCACTATTATACGTGATAATATAACAACACACAAATCAAGAGTGATACGGTATATTCACTATTATACGTGATAATATAACAACACACAAATCAAGAGTAATACAGGAAATTCACTATTATACGTGATAATATAACAACACACAAATCAAGAGTGATACAGGAAATTCACTATTATACGTGATAATATAACAACACACAAATCAAGAGTGATACAAAATATTCACTATTATACGTGATAATATAACAACACACAAATCAAGAGTGATACAGGAAATTCACTATTATACGTGATAATATAACAACACACAAATCAAGAGTGATACGGGATATTCACTATTATACGTGATAATATAACAACACACAAATCAAGAGTGATACGGGATATTCACTATTATACGTGATAATATAACAACACACAAATCAAGAGTGATACGGTATATTCACTATTATACGTGATAATATAACAACACACAAATCAAGAGTGATACAGGATATTCACAATGATACGTGATAATATAACAACACACAAATCAAGAGTGATACGGTATATTCACTATCATACGTGATAATATAACAACACACAAATCAAGAGTGATACGGTATATTCACTATTATACGTGATAATATAACAACACAAAAATCAAGAGTAATACCGTATATTCACTATTATACGTGATAATATAACAACATACAAACCAAGAGTGATACGGGATATTCACTATTATACGTGATAAAATAACTACACACAAATCAAGAGTGATACAGGATATTCACTATCATACGTGACAATATAACAACACACAAATCAAGAGTGATACGGTATATTCACTATTATACGTGATAATATAACAACACACAAATCAAGAATGATACGGTATATTCACTATCATACGTGATAATATAACAACACACAATTCAAGAGTGATACGGTATATTCACTATTATACGTGATAATATAACAACACAAAAATCAAGAGTGATACGGGATATTCACTATTATACGTGATAATATAACATACAAACCAAGAGTGACACGGGATATTCACTATTATACGTGATAATATAACTACACACAAATCAAGAGTGATACAGGATATTCACTATCATACGTGATAATATAACAACACACAAATCAAGAGTGATACAGGAAATTCTCTATTATACGTGATAATATAACAACACACAAATCAAGAGTGATACGGGATATTCACTATTATACGTGATAATATAACAACACACAAATCAAGAGTGATACAGGAAATTCACTATTATACGTGATAATATAACAACACACAAATCAAGAGTGATACAGGAAATTCACTATTATACGTGATAATATAACAACACACAAATCAAGAGTGATACGGGATATTCACTATTATACGTGATAATATAACAACAACAAAGCAAGAGTGATACGGGATATTCACTATTATACGTGATAATATAACAACACACAAACCAAGAGTGATACGGGATATTCACTATTATACGTGATAATATAACAACACACAAACCAAGAGTGATACGGGACATTCACTATTATACGTGATAATATAACAACACACAAATCAAGAGTGATACAGGATATTCACAATGATACGTGATAATATAACAACACACAAATCAAGAGTAATACGGTATATTCACTATCATACGTGATAATATAACAACACACAAATCAAGAGTGATACGGTATATTCACTATTATACGTGATAATATAACAACACACAAATCAAGAGTGATACGGTATATTCACTATTATACGTGATAATATAACAACACACAAATCAAGAGTGATACGGGATATTCACTATTATACGTGATAATATAACAACACACAAAGCAAGAGTGATACGGGATATTCACTATTATACGTGATAATATAACAACACACAAACCAAGAGTGATACGGGACATTCACTATTATACGTGATAATATAACAACACACAAATCAAGAGTGATACAGGATATTCACAATGATACGTGATAATATAACAACACACAAATCAAGAGTGATACGGTATATTCACTATCATACGTGATAATATAACAACACACAAATCAAGAGTGATACGGTATATTCACTATTATACGTGATAATATAACAACACACAAATCAAGAGTGATACGGTATATTCACTATTATACGTGACAATATAACAACACACAAATCAAGAGTGATACGGGATATTCACTATTATAAGTGATATTATAACAACACACAAATCAAGAGTGATACGGGATATTCACTATTATACGTGATAATATAACAACACACAAACCAAGAGTGATACAGGATATTCACTATTATACGTGATAATATAACAACACACAAATCAAGAGTGATACGGTATATTCACTATCATACGTGATAATATAACAACACACAAATCAAGAGTGATACGGGATATTCACTATTATACGTGATAATATAACAACACACAAATCAAGAGTGATACGGGATATTCACTATTATACGTGATAATATAACAACACACAAACCAAGAGTGATACAGGATATTCACTATTATACGTGATAATATAACAACACACAAATCAAGAGTGATACGGTATATTCACTATTATACGTGATAATATAACAACACACAAATCAAGAGTAATACAGGAAATTCACTATTATACGTGATAATATAACAACACACAAATCAAGAGTGATACAGGAAATTCACTATTATACGTGATAATATAACAACACACAAATCAAGAGTGATACAAAATATTCACTATTATACGTGATAATATAACAACACACAAATCAAGAGTGATACAGGAAATTCACTATTATACGTGATAATATAACAACACACAAATCAAGAGTGATACGGGATATTCACTATTATACGTGATAATATAACAACACACAAATCAAGAGTGATACGGGATATTCACTATTATACGTGATAATATAACAACACACAAATCAAGAGTGATACGGTATATTCACTATTATACGTGATAATATAACAACACACAAATCAAGAGTGATACGGTATATTCACTATTATACGTGATAATATAACAACACACAAATCAAGAGTGATACAGGATATTCACAATGATACGTGATAATATAACAACACACAAATCAAGAGTGATACGGTATATTCACTATCATACGTGATAATATAACAACACACAAATCAAGAGTGATACGGTATATTCACTATTATACGTGATAATATAACAACACAAAAAATCAAGAGTAATACCGTATATTCACTATTATACGTGATAATATAACAACATACAAACCAAGAGTGATACGGGATATTCACTATTATACGTGATAAAATAACTACACACAAATCAAGAGTGATACAGGATATTCACTATCATACGTGACAATATAACAACACACAAATCAAGAGTGATACGGTATATTCACTATTATACGTGATAATATAACAACACACAAATCAAGAATGATACGGTATATTCACTATCATACGTGATAATATAACAACACACAATTCAAGAGTGATACGGTATATTCACTATTATACGTGATAATATAACAACACAAAAATCAAGAGTGATACGGGATATTCACTATTATACGTGATAATATAACATACAAACCAAGAGTGACACGGGATATTCACTATTATACGTGATAATATAACTACACACAAATCAAGAGTGATACAGGATATTCACTATCATACGTGATAATATAACAACACACAAATCAAGAGTGATACAGGAAATTCTCTATTATACGTGATAATATAACAACACACAAATCAAGAGTGATACGGGATATTCACTATTATACGTGATAATATAACAACACACAAATCAAGAGTGATACAGGAAATTCACTATTATACGTGATAATATAACAACACACAAATCAAGAGTGATACAGGAAATTCACTATTATACGTGATAATATAACAACACACAAATCAAGAGTGATACGGGATATTCACTATTATACGTGATAATATAACAACAACAAAGCAAGAGTGATACGGGATATTCACTATTGTACGTGATAATATAACAACACACAAACCAAGAGTGATACGGGATATTCACTATTATACGTGATAATATAACAACACACAAACCAAGAGTGATACGGGATATTCACTATTATACGTGATAATATAACAACACAAAAATCAAGAGTGATACGGGATATTCACTATTATACGTAATAATATAACAACACACAAACCAAGAGTGATACGGGATATTCACTATTATACGTGATAATATAACAACACACAAATCAAGAGTGATACGGTATATTCACTATCATACGTGATAATATAACAACACACAAATCAAGAGTGATACGGTATATTCACTATTATACGTGATAATATAACAACACAAAAATCAAGAGTGATACCGTATATTCACTATTATACGTGATAATATAACAACACAAAAATCAAGAGTGATACGGGATATTCACTATTATACGTAATAATATAACATACAAACCAAGAGTGATACGGGATATTCACTATTATACGTGATAATATAACTACACACAAATCAAGAGTGATACAGGATATTCACTATCATACGTGATAATATAACAACACAAAAATCAAGAGTGATACGGTATATTCACTATTATACGTGATAATATAACAACACACAAATCAAGAGTGATACGGTATATTCACTATCATACGTGATAATATAACAACACACAAATCAAGAGTGATACGGTATATTCACTATCATACGTGATAATATAACAACACAAAAATCAAGAGTGATACGGGATATTCACTATTATACGTGATAATATAACATACAAACCAAGAGTGATACGGGATATTCACTATTATACGTGATAATATAACTACACACAAATCAAGAGTGATACAGGATATTTACTATCATACGTGATAATATAACAACACACAAATCAAGAGTGATACGGTATATTCACTATTATACGTGATAATATAACAACACAAAAATCATGAGTGATACGGGATATTCACTATTATACGTGATAATATAACATACAAACCAAGAGTGATACGGGATATTCACTATTATACGTGATAATATAACAACACACAAATCAAGAGTGATACATGATATTCACTATTATACGTGATAATATAACAACACACAAATCAAGAGTGATACGGGATATTCACTATTATACGTGATAATATAACATACAAACCAAGAGTGATACAGGATATTCACTATTATACGTGATAATATAACTACACACAAATCAAGAGTGATACAGGATATTCACTATCATACGTGATAATATAACAACACACAAATCAAGAGTGATACGGGATATTCACTATTATACGTGATAATATAACAACACACAAATCAAGAGTGATACGGTATATTCACTATCATACGTGATAATATAACAACACACAAATCAAGAGTGATACGGTATATTCACTATTATACGTGATAATATAACAACACAAAAATCAAGAGTGATACCGTATATTCACTATTATACGTGATAATATAACAACACAAAAATCAAGAGTGATACGGGATATTCACTATTATACGTGATAATATAACATACAAACCAAGAGTGATACGGGATATTCACTATTATACGTGATAATATAACTACACACAAATCAAGAGTGATACAAGATATTCACTATCATACGTGATAATATAACAACACAAAAATCAAGAGTGATACGGTATATTCACTATTATACGTGATAATATAACAACACACAAATCAAGAGTGATACGGTATATTCACTATCATACGTGATAATATAACAACACAAAAATCAAGAGTGATACGGGATATTCACTATTATACGTGATAATATAACATACAAACCAAGAGTGATACGGGATATTCACTATTATACGTGATAATATAACTACACACAAATCAAGAGTGATACAGGATATTTACTATCATACGTGATAATATAACAACACACAAATCAAGAGTGATACAGGATATTCACTATCATACATGATAATATAACAACACAAAAATCAAGAGTGATACGGTATATTCACTATTATACGTGATAATATAACAACACACAAATCAAGAGTGATACGGTATATTCACTATCATATGTGATAATATAACAATACACAAATCAAGAGTGATACGGTATATTCACTATCATACGTGATAATATAACAACACAAAAATCAAGAGTGATACGGGATATTCACTATTATACGTGATAATATAACATACAAACCAAGAGTGATACGGGATATTCACTATTATACGTGATAATATAACAACACAAAAATCAAGAGTGATACGGTATATTCACTATCATACGTGATAATATAACAACACACAAATCAAGAGTGATACGGTATATTCACTATCATACGTGATAATATAACAACACAAAATCAAGAGTGATACGGGATATTCACTATTATACGTGATAATATAACATACAAACCAAGAGTGATACGGGATATTCACTATTATACGTGATAATATAACTACACACAAATCAAGAGTGATACATGATATTCACTATTATACGTGATAATATAACAACACACAAATCAAGAGTGATACGGGATATTCACTATTATACGTGATAATATAACAACACACAAATCAAGAGTGATACGGGATATTCACTATTATACGTGATAATATAACAACACACAAACCAAGAGTGATACGGGATATTCACTATTATACGTGATAATATAACAACACACAAACCAAGAGTGATACGGGATATTCACTATTATACGTGATAATATAACAACACAAAAATCAAGAGTGATACGGGATATTCACTATTATACGTAATAATATAACAACACACAAACCAAGAGTGATACGGGATATTCACTATTATACGTGATAATATAACAACACACAAATCAAGAGTGATACGGTATATTGACTATCATACGTGATAATATAACAACACACAAATCAAGAGTGATACGGGATATTCACTATTATACGTGATAATATAACATACAAACCAAGAGTGATACGGGATATTCACTATTATACGTGATAATATAACGACACACAAATCAAGAGTGATACAGGATATTTACTAGCATACGTGATAATATAACAACACACAAATCAAGAGTGATACAGGATATTCACTATTATACGTGATAATATAACATACAAACCAAGAGTGATACGGGATATTCACTATTATACGTGATAATATAACATACAAACCAAGAGTGATACGGGATATTCACTATTATACGTGATAATATAACAACACACAAATCAAGAGTGATACATGATATTCACTATTATACGTGATAATATAACAACACACAAATTAAGAGTGATACGGAATATTCACTATTATACGTGATAATATAACAACACACAAACCAAGAGTTATTCAGGATATTCACTATTATACGTGATAATATAACAACACACAAATCAAGAGTGATACGGTATATTCACTATTATACGTGATAATATAACAACACACAAATCAAGAGTGATACGGGATATTCACTATTATACGTGATAATATAACAACACACAAATCAAGAGTGATACGGGATATTCACTATTATACGTGATAATATAACAACACACAAACCAAGAGTGATACAGGATATTCACTATTATACGGGATAATATAACAACACACAAATCAAGAGTGATACGGTATATTCACTATCATACGTGATAATATAACAACACACAAATCAAAAGTGATACGGGATATTCACTATTATACGTGATAATATAACATACAAACCAGGAGTGATACAGGATATTCACTATTATACGTGATAATATAACTACACACAAATCAAGAGTGATACAGGATATTCACTATCATACGTGATAATATAACAACACACAAATCAAGAGTGATACGGGATATTCACTATTATACGTGATAATATAACAACACACAAATCAAGAGTGATACGGTATATTCACTATCATACGTGATAATATAACAACACACAAATCAAGAGTGATACGGTATATTCACTATTATACGTGATAATATAACAACACAAAAATCAAGAGTGATACCGTATATTCACTATTATACGTGATAATATAACAACACAAAAATCAAGAGTGATACGGGATATTCACTATTATACGTGATAATATAACATACAAACCAAGAGTGATACGGGATATTCACTATTATACTTGATAATATAATTACACACAAATCAAGAGTGATGCAGGATATTCACTATCATACGTGATAATATAACAACACAAAAATCAAGAGTGATACGGTATATTCACTATTATACGTGATAATATAACAACACACAAATCAAGAGTGATACGGTATATTCACTATCATACGTGATAATATAACAACACACAAATCAAGAGTGATACGGTATATTCACTATCATACGTGATAATATAACAACACAAAAATCAAGAGTGATACGGGATATTCACTATTATACGTGATAATATAACATACAAACCAAGAGTGATACGGGATATTCACTATTATACGTGATAATATAACTACACACAAATCAAGAGTGATACAGGATATTTACTATCATACGTGATAATATAACAACACACAAATCAAGAGTGATACAGGATATTCACTATCATACGTGATAATATAACAACACAAAAATCAAGAGTGATACGGTATATTCACTATTATACGTGATAATATAACAACACACAAATCAAGAGTGATACGGTATATTCACTATCATACGTGATAATATAACAATACACAAATCAAGAGTGATACGGTATATTCACTATCATACGTGATAATATAACAACACAAAAATCAAGAGTGATACGGGATATTCACTATTATACGTGATAATATAACATACAAACCAAGAGTGATACGGGATATTCACTATTATACGTGATAATATAACAACACACAAATCAAGAGTGATACGGTATATTCACTATCATACGTGATAATATAACAACACACAAATCAAGAGTGATACGGTATATTCACTATCATACGTGATAATATAACAACACAAAAATCAAGAGTGATACGGGATATTCACTATTATACGTGATAATATAACATACAAACCAAGAGTGATACGGGATATTCACTATTATACGTGATAATATAACTACACACAAATCAAGAGTGATACAGGATATTTACTATCATACGTGATAATATAACAACTCACAAATCAAGAGTGATAGGGTATATTCACTCTTATACGTGATAATATAACAACACAAAAATCATGAGTGATACGGGATATTCACTATTATACGTGATAATATAACATACAAACCTAGAGTGATACGGGATATTCACTATTATACGTGATAATATAACAACACACAAATCAAGAGTGATACATGATATTCACTATTATACGTGATAATATAACAACACACAAATCAAGAGTGATACGGGATATTCACTATTATACGTGATAATATAACAACACACAAATCAAGAGTGATACGGGATATTCACTATTATACGTGATAATATAACAACACACAAACCAAGAGTGATACGGGATATTCACTATTATACGTGATAATATAACAACACACAAACCAAGAGTGATACGGGATATTCACTATTATACGTGATAATATAACAACACAAAAATCAAGAGTGATACGGGATATTCACTATTATACGTAATAATATAACAACACACAAACCAAGAGTGATACGGGATATTCACTATTATACGTGATAATATAACAACACACAAATCAAGAGTGATACGGTATATTGACTATCATACGTGATAATATAACAACACACAAATCAAGAGTGATACGGGATATTCACTATTATACGTGATAATATAACATACAAACCAAGAGTGATACGGGATATTCACTATTATACGTGATAATATAACGACACACAAATCAAGAGTGATACAGGATATTTACTAGCATACGTGATAATATAACAACACACAAATCAAGAGTGATACAGGATATTCACTATTATACGTGATAATATAACATACAAACCAAGAGTGATACGGGATATTCACTATTATACGTGATAATATAACATACAAACCAAGAGTGATACGGGATATTCACTATTATACGTGATAATATAACAACACACAAATCAAGAGTGATACATGATATTCACTATTATACGTGATAATATAACAACACACAAATTAAGAGTGATACGGAATATTCACTATTATACGTGATAATATAACAACACACAAACCAAGAGTTATTCAGGATATTCACTATTATACGTGATAATATAACAACACACAAATCAAGAGTGATACGGTATATTCACTATTATACGTGATAATATAACAACACACAAATCAAGAGTGATACGGGATATTCACTATTATACGTGATAATATAACAACACACAAATCAAGAGTGATACGGGATATTCACTATTATACGTGATAATATAACAACACACAAACCAAGAGTGATACAGGATATTCACTATTATACGGGATAATATAACAACACACAAATCAAGAGTGATACGGTATATTCACTATCAAACGTGATAATATAACAACACACAAATCAAAAGTGATACGGGATATTCACTATTATACGTGATAATATAACATACAAACCAGGAGTGATACAGGATATTCACTATTATACGTGATAATATAACTACACACAAATCAAGAGTGATACAGGATATTCACTATCATACGTGATAATATAACAACACACAAATCAAGAGTGATACGGGATATTCACTATTATACGTGATAATATAACAACACACAAATCAAGAGTGATACGGTATATTCACTATCATACGTGATAATATAACAACACACAAATCAAGAGTGATACGGTATATTCACTATTATACGTGATAATATAACAACACAAAAATCAAGAGTGATACCGTATATTCACTATTATACGTGATAATATAACAACACAAAAATCAAGAGTGATACGGGATATTCACTATTATACGTGATAATATAACATACAAACCAAGAGTGATACGGGATATTCACTATTATACTTGATAATATAACTACACACAAATCAAGAGTGATGCAGGATATTCACTATCATACGTGATAATATAACAACACAAAAATCAAGAGTGATACGGTATATTCACTATTATACGTGATAATATAACAACACACAAATCAAGAGTGATACGGTATATTCACTATCATACGTGATAATATAACAACACACAAATCAAGAGTGATACGGTATATTCACTATCATACGTGATAATATAACAACACAAAAATCAAGAGTGATACGGGATATTCACTATTATACGTGATAATATAACATACAAACCAAGAGTGATACGGGATATTCACTATTATACGTGATAATATAACTACACACAAATCAAGAGTGATACAGGATATTTACTATCATACGTGATAATATAACAACACACAAATCAAGAGTGATACAGGATATTCACTATCATACGTGATAATATAACAACACAAAAATCAAGAGTGATACGGTATATTCACTATTATACGTGATAATATAACAACACACAAATCAAGAGTGATACGGTATATTCACTATCATACGTGATAATATAACAATACACAAATCAAGAGTGATACGGTATATTCACTATCATACGTGATAATATAACAACACAAAAATCAAGAGTGATACGGGATATTCACTATTATACGTGATAATATAACATACAAACCAAGAGTGTTACGGGATATTCACTATTATACGTGATAATATAACAACACACAAATCAAGAGTGATACATGATATTCACTATTATACGTGATAGTATAACAACACACAAATCAAGAGTGATACGGGATATTCACTATTATACGTGATAATATAACAACACACAAAGCAAGAGTGATACGGGATATTCACTATTATACGTGATAATATAACAACACACAAACCAAGAGTGATACGGGATATTCACTATTATACGTGATAATATAACAACACACAAACCAAGAGTGATACGGGATATTCACTATTATACGTGATAATATAACAACACAAAAATCAAGAGTGATACGGGATATTCACTATTATACGTAATAATATAACAACACACAAACCAAGAGTGATACGGGATATTCACTATTATACGTGATAATATAACAACACACAAATCAAGAGTGATACGGTATATTGACTATCATACGTGATAATATAACAACACACAAATCAAGAGTGATACGGGATATTCACTATTATACGTGATAATATAACATACAAACCAAGAGTGATACGGGATATTCACTATTATACGTGATAATATAACTACACACAAATCAAGAGTGATACAGGATATTTACTAGCATACGTGATAATATAACAACACACAAATCAAGAGTGATACAGGATATTCACTATTATACGTGATAATATAACATACAAACCAAGAGTGATACGGGATATTCACTATTATACGTGATAATATAACATACAAAACCAAGAGTGATACGGGATATTCACTATTATACGTGATAATATAACAACACACAAATCAAGAGTGATACATGATATTCACTATTATACGTGATAATATAACAACATACAAATTAAGAGTGATACGGAATATTCACTATTATACGTGATAATATAACAACACACAAACCAAGAGTTATTCAGGATATTCACTATTATACGTGATAATATAACAACACACAAATCAAGAGTGATACGGTATATTCACTATTATACGTGATAATATAACAACACACAAATCAAGAGTGATACGGGATATTCACTATTATACGTGATAATATAACAACACACAAATCAAGAGTGATACGGGATATTCACTATTATACGTGATAATATAACAACACACAAACCAAGAGTGATACAGGATATTCACTATTATACGGGATAATATAACAACACACAAATCAAGAGTGATACGGTATATTCACTATCATACGTGATAATATAACAACACACAAATCAAAAGTGATACGGGATATTCACTATTATACGTGATAATATAACAACACACAAATCAAGAGTGATACGGGATATTCACTATTATACGTGATAATATAACAACACACAAACCAAGAGTGATACAGGATATTCACTATTATACGTGATAATATAACAACACACAAATCAAGAGTGATACGGTATATTCACTATTATACGTGATAATATAACAACACACAAATCAAGAGTGATACAGGAAATTCACTATTATACGTGATAATATAACAACACACAAATCAAGAGTGATACGGTTTATTCACTATTATACGTGATAATATAACAACACAAAAATCAAGAGTGATACCGTATATTCACTATTATACGTGATAATATAACAACACACAAGTCAAGAGTGATACAGGAAATTCTCTATTATACGTGATAATATAACAACACACAAATCAAGAGTGATACGGGATATTCACTATTATACGTGATAATATAACAACACACAAATCAAGAGTGATACATGATATTCACTATTATACGTGATAATATAACAACACACAAATTAAGAGTGATAGGGAATATTGACTATTATACGTGATAATATAACAACACACAAATCAAGAATGATACGGTATATTCACTATCTTACGTGATAATATAACAACACACAAATCAAGAGTGATACGGTATATTCACTATTATACGTGATAATATAACAACACAAAAATCAAGAGTGATAGGGGATATTCACTATTATACGTGATAATATAACATACAAACCAAGAGTGATACGGGATATTCACTATTATACGTGATAATATAACTACACACAAATCAAGAGTGATACAGGATATTCACTATCATACGTGATAATATAACAACACACAAATCAAGAGTTATACGGTATATTCACTATTATACGTGATAATATAACAACACAAAAATCATGAGTGATACGGGATATTCACTATTATACGTGATAATATAACATACAAACCAAGAGTGATACGGGATATTCACTATTATACATGATAATATAACAACACACAAATCAAGAGTGATACATGATATTCATTATTATACGTGATAATATAACAACACACAAATCAAGAGTGATACGGGATATTCACTATTATACGTGATAATATAACAACACACAAATGAAGAGTGATACGGGATATTCACTATTATACGTGATAATATAACTACACACAAATGAAGAGTGATACGGGATATTCACTATTATACGTGATAATATAACAACACACAAATCGAAGGGATACATGTCGTTTACTAATGCGTAAATTAAGCGTAATACCAATTAAGCCTGATGCGTTATATTTATTAACACACGGGTCTAGTTTGATATTAACACACAGGTCTAGTTTGATATTTATTAACAACAAAACCAGTTTGATATTTATTAACGCACGGGTCTGGTTTGATATTTATTAACACACAAGTTTCATTTGATATTTATTAACACACGGGTCTAGTTTGATATTTATTAACACACAGGTCTAGTTTAATATTTATTAACACACGGGTCTAGTATGATATATATTAACACAGGGTCTAGTTTGATATTTATTAACACACAGGTCCATTTTGATATTTATTAACACACGGGTCCAGTTTGATATTTATTAACACACGGGTCTAGTATGATATATATTAACCTAGGGTCTAGTTTGATATATATTAACACAGGGTCTAGTTTGATACTTATTAACACACGGGTCTAGTATGATATATATTAACACAGGGTCTAGATTGATATTTATTAACACACGGGTACAGTTTGATATTTATTAACACATGGGTCTAGTTTGATATTTATTAACACACGGTTCTAGTATGATATATATTAACTCACAGATCTAGTTTGATATTTATTAACACACAGGTCCAGTTTGATATTTATTAACACACGGGTCTAGTATGATATATATTAACACAGGGTCTAGTTTGATATTTATTAACACACAGGTCCAGTTTGATATTTTTTAACACACGGGTCTAGTATGATATTTATTAATGCACAGGTCTAGTTTGATATTTATTAACACACGGGTCCAGTTTGATATTTATTAACACACGGGTCCAGTTTGATATTTATTAACACAGGGTCTAGATTGATATTTATTAACACACGGGTCCAGTTTGATATTTATTAACACACGGGTCCAGTTTGATATTTATTAACACACGAGTCCCGTTTGATATATATTAACACACAGATCAAGTTTAATACTTACTAACAATAAAACCAGTTTGATATTTATTAACACACAGATCAAGTTTAATACTTACTAACAACAAAACCAGTTTGATATTGATTAACACACTTATCAAGTTTAATATTTACTAACAACAAAACTAGTATGATATTTATTTACACACAGAACCAGTTTCATGATTATTAACACACAAGTCCCATATGATATTTATTAACACACAGGTTTAGTTTGATATTTATTAACACACAGGTTTAGTTTGATATTTATTAACACACATATCTAACTTGATATTTATTAACACACAGGTCTAGTTTAATATTTATTAACACACGGGTCTAGTATGATATATATTAACACAGGGTCTAGTTTGATATTTATTAACACACAGGTCCATTTTGATATTTATTAACACACGGGTCCAGTTTGATATTTATTAACACACGGGTCTAGTATGATATATATTAACCTAGGGTCTAGTTTGATATATATTAACACAGGGTCTAGTTTGATACTTATTAACACACGGGTCTAGTATGATATATATTAACACAGGGTCTAGATTGATATTTATTAACACACGGGTACAGTTTGATATTTATTAACACATGTGTCTAGTTTGATATTTATTAACACACGGTTCTAGTATGATATATATTAACTCACAGATCTAGTTTGATATTTATTAACACACAGGTCCAGTTTGATATTTATTAACACACGGGTCTAGTATGATATATATATAACACAGGGTCTAGTTTGATATTTATTAACACAGGTCCAGTTTGATATTTTTTAACACACGGGTCTAGTATGATATTTATTAATGCACAGGTCTAGTTTGATATTTATTAACACACGGGTCCAGTTTGATATTTATTAACACACGGGTCCAGTTTGATATTTATTAACACAGGGTCTAGATTGATATTTATTAACACACGGGTCCAGTTTGATATTTATTAACACACGGGTCCAGTTTGATATTTATTAACACACGAGTCCCGTTTGATATATATTAACACACAGATCAAGTTTAATACTTACTAACAATAAAACCAGTTTGATATTTATTAACACACAGATCAAGTTTAATACTTACTAACAACAAAACCAGTTTGATATTGATTAACACACTTATCAAGTTTAATATTTACTAACAACAAAACTAGTATGATATTTATTTACACACAGAACCAGTTTCATGATTATTAACACACAAGTCCCATATGATATTTATTAACACACAGGTTTAGTTTGATATTTATTAACACACAGGTTTAGTTTGATATTTATTAACACACATATCTAACTTGATATTTATTAACACACGGATCTAGTATGATATTTATTAACACACAGGTCTAGTTTGATATTTATTAACACATGGGTCCAGTTTGATATTTATTAACACACGGGTCCAGTTTGATATTTATTAACACATAGGTCCAGTTTGATATTTATTAACACACGGGTACAGTTTGATATTTATTGACCAGTACTGGTCATCTCTATGTTTACTCTTTATTACATAGCAAGATTAACTGTTACATTTGTATAATGTTCACAGTTGAAACAGGAAGAGTGCTCATGTAACTGCTCGTACCACGAGCACAGGAAAGCAGCCCGAAACGTCATTCACTAGGTTATGTAGGTATTGGAAAACGGATATCGGACTTTACATTGTCAACTATAATTTCAATCTCCAGAGTCCAATGTGGTAAAGCTTTGTTGTGTTTCTTTTAATTTACCGAGTTCATTTTGAATCCAAGATATTAAAGTTTCTAGGTTCACTGTGTGCATCTAATTCATCAAACGTGGACAGCTTAAAGCAAAACTGATAATGTGTGTTTTGGTATTCACAAAGAGACGTAAAGACCAACATAGTTTGTAACTAACCTTACTTAAATATGCTAGAACGGCGTGATGTACAATGGAAAACAACAACCGTGAAGAAAAACACACACTAGTCTCTAAGAATCAAGTTGAATAGCAAAAAGTTGTGTTACTGCATAAACTCGTAACAACCACCGTTTGGAAAATAACTGTTTATTGAAAACGAACCTAATTTTTCTATTAAAAATATTAATAATAAATAACTGATAAAATACGAAGACCCTTCAAAGATTGTTCTCTAACTTCTTTCTGTGTTTTTTTTCTTCACTTTTTTTCCGTGCTAAAGAAATATAAAGCGTGATAAGAGAAAGAATCATACCCTTTAGTAGACAACGTATCATCTTCAGAGCATATTCTATGTTACCATAGAAACAGAAGTTAACGTGGTAAGCGTTTTTATCCATATAACGCACTTTAAATACCAACAACAACACTACATCTAACGTTTCTAAAAGTGTAATTATTTCTACAAAGACGTAAAATGTGATTTTCTTTATATAACATGCATTATATTCAAGGAAAACTACGTCGAACTGAGTGCGAGCTAAATACGTTTCTCTTATGCTCAGGGCAAATTTCGTACGTTTCAAACAACATGACATTTTCATTAACACTATGCATCAACGGTCTATACTTAGGTCTCGTTCGATCTTACATTAATAAATCCATATTTATAAAGTTGATCATGCATGGAATAACTTTTAAAAAGACGTGTGTAATTTGCCGGTGGCTTCAATGCTGTCAGTTACATTTGAAAAATATAACTGTTCAGATGTTTAAGTTGAATAAAATACACTGTTGGCAAAGATCTTAAGGCCAATGAACATAACGAAAAAAATATGCATTTTGCGTTGTTAGACTCAACCACTTATTTGTGTAGAGCTTCGAAAGATGAAAATAAGAAATGGGAAAATAAAAAAAAAAAACTTCTTTAACATTTAATAGGAAAATGTGAGCACTAAGAAATTAGTCTAAATACTAGCTGGTCAAAATGTTAAGACCATACCAAAAAGGGGTCCTAAACAGGGTAGGAAATTCCCAACAAGAGGTCTTAGTAGTGAGTTGCACGGCGGTCATTGCGAATAAATTCAAACATTCGCTTTGGCAAGGTCGATATAAGTGTTTGCAGAAAGCTGGATGGAAGGTTATTCTAAGTGGTGAAGATGGCGTAACGAAGATCATGCACTGTTTGGAATTGACATCCATTTCTATAGACTTCCCTTGCCATCCACCTCCAAACATTTTCAATGGAGTTCAGTTCGGGCGAACACGCTGGATGGTCCAAAAGAATCACGTTATTCGCCATGAAAAAGTCCTTTATCCTGCGGGCATTGTGGATTGCAGCGTTGTCTTGCTGAAAGATTTAGTGATTTCCACACAAACGAGGGCCTTCAGTCAATAAGAATGCTCTCGCCAACATGCCAATGTAGCCAGCTGCTGTTTGACACCCTTTTATAACCTAAAGCTCCATTGATCCATGGAAGGAGAAAGCACCCCAGATCATGATGGAACTTTCTCCACTGTGTCGTGTAGAAATTGTCTCCGGTGGGATATCCTTGTCGCGACAATAACGTTGGAAGCCATCTGGACCATCCAGGTTAAATTTTTTCTCATCAAAGAACAAAACCTTCGTCCACTTTTCTACGTCCCATGTTTGGTGCTTCTTAGCAAAGTTTAACCGAGCTGTTTCATTGTGTGGAAGGAGGCGTGGCCTTTGAAAACATTTACGGTTTTTAAAGCTTTTCTCTCGTAGATGCCGCATTATTGTTCTTGAGCTACATTTTGAGTCGTAAGGACCTTAATTTGGTTGGACAATCAGCTGGTGTCTTGCCGTACAACCCGTCGAATCCTCCTGCTCAACGCCGGCGACATTTTCTTGGGCCGACCACTTAAAATTCTCGTTCCGTATCCCTCAGGGTTTTTTAAGAAATTCACAACAGCAGTTTTACTACACCCAATCTCACGTTGAGAGAGACCTTGCTTTTGCAGCTCGACAATTCTGCCACGTTCAAACTCTGTCAACTTTTTAACCTTTGCCATGTTTTTACCCAATGTAACACAGGAGATGTCAGTGGGAGATGTTGACAACGCTAATGCTCGAACACAAATAACTAAGTTTCATTACGTGTTTACCGATTAACGCTTCGTTTTAGTGTGATCTTAAACTTTTGACCAGCTAGTATTTAGGCTAATTTCATAGTGTTCACATTTTCCCTGTTAAATGCTAAAAACGTTTTTTATTTTTATTTTCCCTTTTTTTTTATTTTCATCTTTTGAAGCTCTTCTCAAATAAGTGGTTGAGTCTAACAACGTAAAATGCATTTTTTTTTTATGTTCTTTGGCCTTAAGATTTTGGCCACCAGTGTACATCTGAAGTGTGACAATGTTACAAGTGAAGCGTGGGACACGTTATCACACCTTTAACGATCCCGTTATTCTCCTGAAAGGTAAGTCAAGTTTTCACAGTTTTTTACCTTTATTCTCAAACATCGTATGAACAGTTACATTCTAAAGTTTTCATAGATGTTTATTAATTCAGAACGTCATTATATGTCCATCATTAGAGATCTCTTCACATCTTTTGTTGTTGTTTTTCGGTTTTCGTTGTTTTGAATATTACCGACAGTGTGTGTAGTTGCCCTGTAAGAATGTATTATTTCCCATACGTCTTATTTCATATTTAGTACAAAACCTTACGCAACATCAACGTATCGATTTCTGAACAGTAAATACAGTTTTTTCTTTCTTTACGTTGGTAAGTTGTTCGAAAAGTTTAATGTACTTGAAACAAGTATCGAGAAGGGAGCAAGAAGTGGTAAACTTTGGTGTGTTTTGAATTTCTCGCAAAGCTACACGAGGGCTATCCGCGCTAGCCGTCCTTAATTTTGCAGTGTAAGGCTAGAGGGAAGGCAGCTAGTCGCCACCACCTACAAGCAACTCTTGAACTACTCTTTTACCAACGAAAAGTGGGATTCATCGCCACATTATAACGCCTCCACGGCAGAAATGGCGAGCATGTTTGATGCGACGAGGATTCGAACCCGCTACCCTCAGATTACGAGTTGAGCACCTTAACCACCTGGCAATGCCGGGCCAACAGTTATTGTTGTTTGCTATTAAACACAAAGCTACACAGAGGGCTATCTGTGCTCTGTTACTGGGAAGCCTTTGGAAACAATGGTATAAAAATATTAACAAACCTTTAAACATCACAGATAATTCATCCTCAATAAATAAATAACCTATTCCGTACAGAAGTACGTATAAAATATATAAGCTAACCCTAACTTTTTTTATCGCTCATCCCTCTGTCTGTGTTAAACGAACAACAGTCAGTCCCTTAACGTGGTTGATGAGTGATGTACATCTGTCCAGCAGTTCAAGTGACATTAAGGTCTTACCGTCCAAATACTCATTTAAACATATTAAATAAGAACAGTGTGAAATCGTCAAGTTATGCCTTCTTCGAGACAAGGTTGTCAACTACCTGAAGTCTGTTTCGAAGACAATAAATAAATAGCACAAGTGCTTGTATTGAGTAATGAAGATGTATCATTATACGGTAAGGTTAATAATGGACATCTGTGGGCGTGTTTTTATCCAGGAAATTAGTAATTACAGTCAATGTTTCCTTCAGTTCATGTACACCACTATCAATGCAATATACAACACCAGTTTTTTGTTGTTGTTGTTTTTCTACTAAGTATTTTTACATCATCAACCCTATTGGAATATTTTGCAGCTTCGCAATGCTACAAGTTTCTTAATTAGACTTTAGGCCTATCGTCTGTCCAGGTAATTAAGACGGTCAAGATGTTGAGACTCTGTCTGCACTGTTACTGACAATGTGCGTGGCACCTCACTGGTTGTTGTGCGCCTGCGCAGCTTAGCGAGAACACTGGGTACAGACAGTAGATTATAATATTATATGGGTTGAATCATATTAGTTCAGATAATTTTTTTTTATTTTTATTATAGTATAATTTGTCTACTGATTAGTTTATTAATTTTGAGCTATACAGCTCTGAAGGAAAACCAATTTTATGCGATAAGACGCTCTGACTTACTCCCAAGAGTGGAACTTTATTTATTTATATTTTCTAACTTTTCAAAATTATGTAAAGTGCAATTGCCTTCCCTCATATCCCTCATACTGGGGGCGAAGAGTGATATAAATGTGTGACGTTGAGCACCGACATCTAAATGCTTCTGAACGCCCCCGGTTATATCTGATCGTGAGCATTAGCTTGGAGTCACATAACTTTAAACTGAAAATACTGTCACGCTCACTGCTCTGCTCAAAATCTAAATTCTCTAACTTATTTTTCTTCGTTCTCGAAAACGAAACACTAACAAACGGCGGATGAGATTGGTGGACAACATATCCTCGCCGGCTTGCGTTGTCCAACTTCCTCAGTCACTTTAAAACCCAGGACACGTTTTATATCCCACATTCTAACAACCTATGACCTAGTGACCTTTTTAATGTAGTGCTTTTGTTGTAGTTGTTAAAGCTTACTTAGGTGATTTAAACATATATATACGTGTATGCTGTTTTTTTCACTTCCAATATAGTGTTTCAGCCGTGGGGGCGTTATAAAGTGACGATCAATCCCACTATTCGTTGGTAAAAGAGTAGCCCAAGAGTTGGCGGTGGGTGGTGATGACTAGCTGCCTCGCCTCTAGTCTTACACTGCTAAATTGGGGACGGCTAGCACAGATAGCCCTCGGGTAGCTTTGTGCGAAATTCAAAAACAAACAAACAAGCAATCCAATATATTGACGAGAAACTAATTTCAGAACCGATTAATAAATTTCTTCCTTAACTAATAATACCTCGTATTTAATACATTAAAGATCTCTGACACATAATTCTAGTAGTAATATCCACAACCAGCTGAACCTTTCATGGCTCCTATAAACATAGTTACTTTGTACTGCTTGTATTCACATCAAATAAAAAATGTCCATCCTCTTTGTTGGGTCAACAGTAAATTTACAACGTCATATTCCAGAGTTCACCATCAGTGGGCGGATTGCAAATAGCCCATTGGAGTAATAAACCAACCAAAGACAGATAATCGATGAGACATCTACTTCTCTCTATACCATTAGTTTATATTTATTATATTTATTATACTCTATAATGGTCAAGAAGGGTCGTTACGGTCAAACTTTTTCAAAACCCCCAGCAGAAGTTTCTTCATCCTGAAAAGTTTATGGTCATTTTGGTACAAATATTTCCCAAGTATTGTTGCTTTAGTTTCAAGTTAGAATCGACTAAAAATGTTACTTTGAAAATAAACGGTTAAAAATAGTTTTACAGATTTCTTTAGGCCTGAACGACAATACGATACAAGAACAGTAACTAGAGGTCTCTCCGACGTAACCAGTTTCTATCACGTGCACTAGCTTAGCCCCAACACAGCATCTCTTGTCGCTCAACAACTGACAGCAAAGAGCAAAACTTTACAAGAAAATCGATCCTCGACTAAAGCTTTTCTTGCCAAGTGTTCATGACAAGGTTCCTAACCTTCATAAATCGCGAGGAATTCAGTAGAAAGTTTGCTCGTGGTTCACGTGAACGGATAACCAGGGTCACTACATTACTTGAGAAAATAGAAAGAGTTGTGAGCTAGTTTCAGGTTTAATGCTCGTTTCTAAACAGAAGTTTTACGTTGTTCTGTATGAAATGACAATAAACATTAATTTGTCGCTCTAAATATATCCTGATAATGTTTTTTTTATTTTTACATTCTCTTTAACTACTAGAAAAAAAATGAATAATTACACTTATTTCACGATACCTGTATTTGTTTGTAAAACAGACATCGACATAATTTATTAATTTTTACGATACCTGTATGTGTTTGTAAAACAGACATCGACATAATTTATTAATTTTTACGATACCTGTATGTGTTTGTAAAACAGACATCGACATGATTTATTAATTTTTACGATACCTGTATGTGTTTGTAAAACAGACATCGACATAATTTATTAATTTTTACGATACCTGTATTTGTTTGTAAAACAGACATCGACATAATTTATTAATTTTTACGATACCTGTATGTGTTTGTAAAACAGTAATCTAATTTATTACATCAATACCATAAACTAAAATAGTACATTAATACAGTAGTTCAATATAAAACATTAATATAATAGTTTAATATAATTCTACAATCTGGTAATCTAATCTAATACATGTATGTGCAGGATTCCACAATAGCATTGCCGGAAAACTGATGAAAATCATTAGATTTTCAATGTTCTCTTTATATAAAACTGTTTTTATATTAATAGTCATGTTCTCCTGAACGGTTCAACAACATAAGCTTTCCTGATTAATTTCTTTTCGAATTATAGAAACTTTAATTTGTATTTAATATAGAAAGGTGGGGCCCGGCATGGCCAGGTGGTTAAAGCGCTCGACTCATAATCTGAGGGTCACAGGTTTGAATCCCCGTCACACCAAACATGTTCGCCCTTTTAGCCGTGGGGGCGTTATAATGTGACAGTCAATCCCACTATTCGTTGGTAAAACTTATTCTATATCTAAGTTTTCACTGAAGAGCACATTATAATTACGGAGTTAATTGATTTATAATGGAGATTATTGGTGTTAATAAACACGCAAACGATTAAGCACACCTATATTCGGTTACAAGATTTTTGTCACCAAAAATTATATCACCAACATTCCGTCTAAAAGAAACCTCTTTTAAATACATATGTGACATGTGATAGCTAGTGCATACATTTAAAAGATGGCGCTGTTCAAATGTCAGATGTAATTTTTTTTTCAACTCTGTGTTACAAGTGAGAGCTGAAATCATCATCCAGAATTCTTGACATGCACTTACTGAAAGATTGTACACTATAGTTAGGCTAGTAACCATGACAACAATCTTTAATATGCGTTCCTGTGAAGCTGAATTTCACAGAAGCTACAGTATGGGTTATCTGCGCTAGCAATCCCTTTCTTACTAAGAACTGAGAAACTAGACGGAAAGCAGTTAATCAACACCACCTACCATCAACTCGCGAACTAGTGTCATTGAATAGTGTGTTTTACCTAGCAATTGTATAATGCATCCAAGGTTATACGCTGAGGAAAGATACTTTGTTAGTAACGGGGGCTCGAACCTTGGAATCCAGATTTCGGCATCTTAGCCACTGGGCTGCTTTAGGAGTACGTTTCTGGGCCATTACAAACCATTTTGCGACAATTTTTCTCAACTAGTAAACCAATGTTTTGTTACCTGTCCAGAATTCACATAATTCACTGGGCTTTCACAGTGTTTCTTAGCAGAACCATAAAGTTATTTAAGACAATTTGACGACGCTTAAAAAACTTAAATAAAAAAAGCACAACAAAACTCTATTTTGTCCTGGGTGTTGGTTCTGGTTAAGTTCAAAGCTGCACCATGATCTGCGGATATTAAGATTCAGTTTTTAACATAGTAAAGTTAAAATGTTAATTTTACAGAAATCAATAATATTTTTGGACGCAATCTGGCTACGTGAAATTTTCATTCCTTGTGATAACGCGCGTTATTATTCAGTGTTTGGTTGTTATTAAGCATAAAACCTGAAAAACGGAATAGCTCTGTTATACCTTCCACGGTATCGAAACCAAATTTCTGTGTCAGTCAGACTTATCACTGATCCATTTGGTTGATGTGGTTTTAAGGATGATATGTTATTATTGTTGTTGTCGTCGTCATCGTGCAGTATTTAAATGTAGCAACGATCATTCATGAATGATCAGTTTCTGACCGTTTCGTGTTTTCGTTCTGTGCTAACCCAACCCCAAAAGGGGGGGCTTCATTGAGTAAAATAATGATAGCAGTAGTGTAATACGAAAAGTGCTGAATATTAGTGGACAAGAGGTCGTTGTTCAGACTAAGGTGCTGAATATTAGTGGACAAGAGGTCGTCGTTCAGACTAAGGTGCTGAATATTAGTGGACAAGAGGTCGTTGTTCAGACTAAGGTGCTGAATATTAGTGGACAAGAGGTCGTCGTTCAGACTAAGGTACTGAATGTTAGTGGACAAGAGGTCGTCGTTCAGACTAAGGTGCTGAATATTAGTGGAGAAGAGGTCGTTGTTCACACTAAGGTGCTGAATATTAGTGGAAAAGAGGTCATTGTTCAGACTAAGGTACTGAATATTATTGGACTAGAGGTCGTTGTTCAGACTAAGGTGCTGAATATTAGTGGAGAAGAGGTCGCTGGAATGAGTATCTAGAGGTGTAAAAATTTCTCACAAAGTTTCATAATTATTTTTTTTACTAGTGAGGTACTTCAGGGATTTTCGTTTGTACGTTAGGCATGGCACGATCTGGTGGACAGGACACTCTACTCGCAATCAACCAATCACATCACCGAATATGCTTATCCTTTCAGCTGTAGGGGTTTTATAATGTCTCGATCAATTCCACTTTTCTTTGATAAAAAGCATCCCAAGAATTAAAGGTGAATGATGGTGGCTGGCTGACTTCTAGTCCATCACTTCTAAATTATGGACAGCTAGAGCAAAATAGCCCTTTAGCGGCTTTTGTTCGAAATTCCACAAAGAAACTAATGTTTCCAAATTCTTAGTAATACGTCCTATATGAATGAGCCGTATTTCACATCAACTAAAGAATGCTAATAAACATTTTTAATTAATGCATTGTTTTTTTCTCATTCATGGTTGTTAGTGTCCTACTAACAATATCATCACTCCAGAATACAACATCCAGTTAATCAGCTTATCACCAACTTAGAACAACAAACAATTGTATTTGAATTCCCAATGGTTTGATGTTACAGTGACGTGATTCATTGGTATATCTTTTCTCTTTGTTAATAGTTGTTTGCGTTCCAAATAATTTGAAAAAAAAAATTCTTATTTTGTAGAATAAATTTTAAGAATTTCGTCGGCTCAGCTTTCTTTTGTCTCATCTTCTGAATTATGTATTTTTAAATTAAAACATAATAAATTTAATAAAAAGAACTTTTCTAAAAAAAACTGAAATCCTTCAAGACGTTTAGAGCCGACAAAGATTTGAGTTTTTTTAAACTTATTACTTGGCCTAATTAACTTTTTTTGTTGTTGGATTCTTTCTTGATAAACGTTTCCAGTACACTTTATAATGTCAGAGTTACATATTTAAATGTTTAAATTTTAATGAATTGTGTTTGCTGATATCAGTTTGATTTAAATTAAAAGTTATGGTAAAATGTTTTTTGTTTTGTTTGGGTTTCGCGCAAAGCTACACGACGGCTATCTGCGCGAGCTGTCCCTAATTTAGCAGTGTAAGACTGCTAAAGACTGTAAGACCGTAAGCTGGAAGGCAGCTAGTCATCACCACCCACCGCCAACTCTTGGGCTACTCTTTTACCAACGGATAGTGAGATTGATTGTCACATTATTACGCCCTCACGGCTGAAAGGTCGAGCATGTTTGGTGCGACTGGAATTCAAACCCGCGACCCTTAGATTACGAATTGAACACTTTAACCCACCTGGCCATGCCGGGCGGTAAAATGTAACCACTTTTTTTTTCCATTACATTGTGCCAATTTCAGGATAATTCATCTGATGAAATAACTCTGGTATTTCTATGCAGAAGAAATCAAGGTTTTCTTCTGAACACAAAGAAGGGCACACGGGTTCCCCAACAAAAGTCCATAATTAAATATACTTCAGCATTTGTCTTGTTTGCTACTTACGTATCATCCAGATTAACACAACAGATGGAATGTTTGTTTGGTTTGAATTTCGCGCAAAGCTACACGAGAACTATCTGCGCTAGCTGTCTTTAATTTTGCAGTGAAATGATCCCAGTGTTACCATCTACAGTAATATAACAGGTGAAATTATCCCATTGTTCCCGACATGGCCAGGTCGCGGGTTCGAATTCTCGTCACACCAACGTGTTCGCACCTACAACCGTGGGGGCGTTATAATGTGACGGTCAATCCCACTATTCGTTGGTAAAAGAGTGGCCCAAGAGATGCCGATGTGTGGTGATGACTAGCTGCCTTCCATCTAGTCTTACACTGCTAAATTAGGGGCGACTAGCGCAGATTTCAAAACCAAAATAAACCACTCATAATAACACAAGAGATGACATAATCCCAGTGTTAGCACCTAGAGTAACACAACAGGTAGAATGATCCCAGTATTGCCATCAACAGTAACACAACAGATGAAATGATCCTAGTGTTGGTACTTAGAGAAACACAACAGGTAGGATGATCCCAGTATTGCCATCAACAGTAACACAACAGATGGAATGATCCTAGTGTTGCCACCTAGTGTAACACAACAGATGGAATGATCCTAGTGTTGCCACCTACTGTAACACAACAGATGGCGTAATCCCAGTGTTGCCACCTAGTGTAACACAACAGATGGAATGATCCCAGTGTTGCCACCTAGTATAACACAACAGATGGAATGATCCCAGTGTTACCACCTAGTGTAACACAACAGATGGAATGATCCCAGTGTTGCCACCTAGTGTAACACAAGAGATGGAATGATCCTAGTGTTACCACCTAGTGTAACACAACAGATGGAATGGTCCCAGTGTTGCAACCTAGTGTAACACAACAGATGGAATGATCCTAGTGTTACCACCTAGTGTAACACAACAGATGGAATGATCCCAGTGTTACCACCTAGTGTAACACAACAGATGGAATGATCCTAGTGTTACCACCTAGTGTAACACAACAGATGGAATGATCCCAGTGTTACCATTTAGTGTAACACAACAAATGGAATGATCCTGGTGTTACCACCTAGTGTAACACAACAGATGGAATGATCCCAGTGTTGCCACCTAGTGTAACACAACAGATGGAATGATCCCAGTGTTGTCACCTAGTGTAACACAACAGATGGAATGATCCCAGTGTTGCCACCTAGTGTAAACACAACAGATGGAATGAACCAGTGTTACCACCTAGTGTAAAACAACAGATAGAGTGATCCCAGTGTTGCTACCTAGTGTAACACAATAGATGGAATGATCCCAGTGTTGCCACCTAGTGTAACACAACAGATGGAATGATCCCAGTGTTGCCACCTAGTGTAACACAACAGATGGAATGATCCTAGTGTTACCACCTAGTGTAACACAACAGATGGAATGATCCTAGTGTCGCCACCTAGTGTAACACAACAGATGGACTGATCCCAGTGTTACCACCTAGTGTAACACAACAGATGGAATGATCCCAGTGTTGCCACCTAGTGTAACACAACAGATGGAATGATCCCAGTGTTGCCACCTAGTGTAACACAACAGATGGAATGATCCCAGTGTTGCCACCTAGTGTAACACAACAGATGGAATGATCCTAGTGTTACCACCTAGTGTAACACAACAGATGGAATGATCCTAGTGTTACCACCTAGTGTAACACAACAGATGGAATGATCCCAGTGTTGCCACCTAGTGTAACACAACAGATGGAATGATCCCAGTGTTACCACCTAGTGTAACACAACAGATGGAATGATCCCAGTGTTGCCACCTAGTGTAACACAACAGATGGAATGATCCCAGTGTTGCCACCTAGTGTAACACAACAGATGGAATGATCCCAGTGTTGCCACCTAGTGTAACACAACAGATGGAATGATCCTAGTGTTACCACCTAGTGTAACACAACAGATGGAATGATCCCAGTGTTGCCACCTAGTGTAACACAACAGATGGAATGATCCCAGTGTTGCCACCTAGTGTAACACAACAGATGGAATGATCCCAGTGTTACCACCTAGAGTAACACAACAGATGGAATGATCCTAGTGTTACCACCTAGTGTAACACAACAGATGGAATGATCCTAGTGTTACCACCTAGTGTAACACAACAGATGGAATGATCCCAGTGTTGCCACCTAGTGTAACACAACAGATGGAATGATCTCAGTGTTACCACCTAGTGTAACACAACAGATGGAATGATCCCAGTGTTGCCACCTAGTGTAACACAACATATGGAATGATCCTAGTGTTACCACCTAGTGTAACACAACAGATGGAATGATCCCAGTGTTGCCACCTAGTGTAACACAACGGATGGAATGATCCCAGTGTTACCACCTAGTGTAACACAACGGATGGAATGATCCCAGTGTTGCCACCTAGTGTAACACAACGGATGGAATGATCCCAGTGTTGCCACCTAGTGTAACACAACAGATGGAATGATCCTAGTGTTGCCACTCAACAAGCGAAGTGACCAAAGTTATTTTTAGACTGTACATAAAATTCAAAGGAATTTTTTTTCTTCATTATTGTAGAAGAATTTTTGGTTGGTATCAATCGTCGAATAAAGTATGATAAGAAATGTTGTAATGTAAACATATATAATTAATTATACACAAATAAAGTGTGATAAGAAATGTTGTAATGTAAACATATATAATTAATTATACACAAATAAAGTATGATAAGAAATGTTGTAATGTAAACATATGTAATTAATTATACACAAATAAAGTATGATAAGAAATGTTGTAATGTAAACATATGTAATTAATTATACACAAATAAAGTGTGATAAGAAATGTTGCAATGTAAACATATATAATTAATTATACACAAATAAAGTATGATAAGAAATGTTGTAATGTAAACATATGTAATTAATTATACACAAATAAAGTATGATAAGAAATGTTGTAATGTAAACATATGTAATTAATTATACACAAATAAAGTATGATAAGAAATGTTGTAATGTAAACATATATAATTAATTATACACAAATAAAGTATGATAAGAAATGTTGTAATGTAAACATATATAATTAATTATACACAAATAAAGTATGATAAGAAATGTTGTAATGTAAACATGTATAATTAATTATACACAGATAAAGTATGATAAGAAATGTTGTAATGTAAACATATATAATTAATTATACACAAATAAAGTATGATAAGAAATGTTGTAATGTAAACATATATAATTAATTATACACAAATAAAGTATGATAAGAAATGTTGTAATGTAAACATATATAATTAATTATACACAGATAAAGTATGATAAGAAATGTTGTAATGTAAACATATATAATTAATTATAGACAAATAACACTATTTTCTGTACTTTTACAACATAAGTAATTAAGAAATAACACATACAATCCAGGAACAAAATTTGTGTTACGTCGTGCAATTATACAGTTTGAGAGTGTTAACGAAAAAATATGGTTTACTTGAAAATGATGTTGGATTGTTCAGTATTTATTTGCTTCTTGTGAACTTATTATGTAGTTATAGCCAATCAGTACAACTTATTATGTAGTTATAGCCAATCAGTACAACTTATTATGTAGTTATAGCCAATCAGTACAACTCATTATGTAGTTATAGCCAATCAGTACAACTCATTATGTAGTTATAGCCAATCAGTACAACCTATTATGTAGTTATAGCCAATCAGTACAACCTATTATGTAGTTATAGCCAATCAGTACAACTTATTACGTAGTTATAGCCAATCAGTACAACCTATTATGTAGTTATAGCCAATCAGTACAACTTATTATGTAGTTATAGCCAATCACTACAACTTATTATGTAGTTATAGCCAATCAGTACAACTCATTATGTAGTTATAGCCAATCAATACAACTTATTATGTAGTTATAGCCAATCAGTACAACTTTTTATGTAGTTATAGCCAATCAGTATAACTTATTATGTAGTTATAGCCAATCAGTACAACTTATTATGTAGTTATAGCCAATCAGTACAACTTATTATGTAGTTATAGCCAATCAGTACAACTTATTATGTAGTTATAGCCAATCAGTACAACTTATTATGTAGTTATAGCCAATCAGTACAACTTATTATGCAGTTATAGCCAATCAGTACAACTTATTATGCAGTTATAACCAATCAGTACATTTCTCAACCAATATTTAAAACACTATACACAGACTATGAACGTAAACCAGTATACAATGAATAGGGACCACTTCGTTTTGTTTGTGTTTTGTTTTTTTTCAGACAGCCACTGTTGATATCAAACGTAAAAAAAATAGAGACATGTTTCATTATTATGATTACGAATTGTTATTCTGTTTCCCTACCCGATATTTACATGGTGACCAACAAATCCATCAGATTTATTCAGCCTCGAGGTGTTTGAAGAAAATTTTCTTCCTACGTTGTTGACAGTTTCAAAGTTAAAAGCATTTTGCAATCACGCATAAAACTAGTTGTAAAACAATTATCTTCTTCCAAAGATAGTGAACTTCCTGTGACATCAGTCCAATACTTTTGTCAGAACAATTTAGTGCAGACAATGGTCATCGTCTTCTGTTACCTCTGACATTTTAAGAACGAGAAGTACAAATAATAAAGAAAAAACTTTATATGATTTATAACGGAAGATCCTTGCTATTCTACACCTGGAATTATTTTACTAATATCTTTTTTGATTAGAGACGTCTTCTGGAGCACATATTGAGCTTTAGTGTTATTTAAATGTGACATTTTCTGTTACCCTTGAAAGCAGCTTATCTTGTGTCACAAAAGTAAGCAATACAAATAGGTGGAGACGAAAGGTTTTCATTCAACACTTTGTGCATGCTCGATAATTAGGTGTGTACCTCTTAAAATGTGAACACAAAAAATAAGTATATATATTTAAATATATATAAACAGGTGGAAAGGAAATGTTTAACAGTGTATGGCCTGGCATGGTGAGGTGGGTTAAGGCGTTCGACTCTATACGCTCGCCCTTTCAGTCTTGGGACGTTATAAAGTACGCTCAATCCCACTATTCGTTGATAAAAGAGTAGCCCAAGAGTTGGCGGTGGGTGGCGATAACTAGCTGCCTTCCCTCAAGTCTTACAATGCTAAATTAGGAACGTATAGCTTTGCGCGAAATTCGAAACCAAACCAAAACCTTTCAGCTGTGGGAGCGTTATAATTTAACGGTCAATCCCACTATTCGTTAATAAAAAAGTAGCCCGAGAGTTTGCGGTGGGTGGTGATGACGAACTGCCTTCCCTCTAGTCTTACACTGCTAAATTCGGGACGGCTAGTGCAGGCAACCCTCGAGTTGCTTTGCGCGAAACTAAATAAAAACAAAAACAAACAATCAATATTGTAAACGAAGGACGACACAAAGTAATAATCGCGTTGTTGCATCAAATCGTTTCCTCCTAAGTCTCTTGAAATAATAAAACCGAGTAAAAATTTCTCTATTTGTTTATTTGTTTTTGTTCTTTTTTCTCCAGCTTAGTCTCGCCGAATGTTCACAGAACTCAGAAAATAGGTTTTAGAACGTACACCAAGAGGAAGAGGGCTTCTATGTTTGTTATTCTTGAAGACCTGTGTCCCATTTATTAGTATCAACTATCACAGATCCTTTCTGTATTTTTTATTATGTTATTATTTGAATTGTAAAATATTTAACGAAAGTTACTGAAAGAGATAAATGTGGTAGATTTTTATTTATTTTTACCTGGAATAAACTTAGCTGGTAAATGTTGCTTAGCATCTTCGAATTTAAAGAACTGTTACGAATATAAATTCGTATATAGTACATTACAAGTTTATAATATAAGATTAGTTTTTCTTTCAGAATTATACAATTTTTCCTTGTTTCATCAAAGTGTGCATAGATGGCGTTAAATTACAAGAGTAATAAAAGAAATTTTTAAAGGTTGTGAATTCATGTGAATCATAAAACAAAGGTGAAATAAAGTATATATACAGTTTGGATTTAAGAAGATATGTTATTTTAGCTGTTTTAAATATCCAAATAGAACTGCCTAATTAAAGCTGTTTCAATTAAATACAAAATAACAACAACATTTAGAACTGCCACCTATTAAGGAAATGTCGAAACCTGATGAATTTAACTATCAGTTTCTATAGCTTTTGATCCCAATGGCACAGCGGTGTTTCTGCGAACATACAAAACCGGAAAACTCTTTTCGATACCCATGGTGGGAAAGACGGTGTAGTTTCGTGTTTAATTAGAAATAAATCTATAACCTCTCTACTTTGATTGTTTATTTCAAATTTTTGCGTAACACAATTCAAAAACTGTTTAAGAAAGCCAATAAATGAGCTGACAAACCAGAAGGAAGACAAAAAGTCAATAGCCCCTTCCGCCAATTTTTGGATTAATCTTACCTGGACTTCACCAGCTCCTTTAAAATATCATTAATATAGAATATTATACAGTCTAAGTCCAACTGTATGCTGTGTTTAAAATGTAATTAGAACAAGTTGATATTAATTTTAAGAGACAACATCTCACAACACGAACCATAAATTTCAACTACATAATGCTCCTTTATTGTTGTGAGATTAGAACGGTAACAACTGGCCAAAACTATTATTATTTTAATGTTGCTACAACTGGTCCATAAAAGATTTCTTTACAATTAAATTTATAGCAAATTTTCAACAATGATTCAACAACAGAACTGAAACAATGTTGTTGATGCTAATTATGAACTCTGAAACTGACAAATAAATAAACAATGAAACTATTTGAAAGCATGATGTTGGTGCTAATTATGAACTCTGAAACTGACAAATGATTCAACAATGAAACTATTTGAAAGCATGGTGTTGGTGCTAATTATGAACTCTGAAACTGAAAATGATTCAACAATGAAACTATCTAAAAGCATGATGTTGGTGCTAATTATGAACTCTCCAGCTGACAAATAATTAAACAATGAAACTATTTCAAAGCATAGTGTTGGTGCTAATTATGAACTCTCAAGCTGACAAATAATTAAACAATGAAACTATTTGAAAGCATGGTGTTAGTGCTAATTATGAACTCTCAAGCTGACAAATAATTAAACAATGAAACTATTTAAAAGCAAAGTGTTGGTGCTAATTATGAACTCTCAAGCTGACAAATAATTAAACAATGAAACTATTTGAAAGCATGATGTTGGTGCTAATTATGAACTCTGAAACTAACAAATAATTAAACAATGAAACTATTTGAAAGCATGATGTTGGTGCTAATTATGAACTCTTAAGCTGACAAATAATTAAACAATGAGACTATTTGAAAGCATGATGTTGGTGCTAATTATGAACTCTCAAGCTGACAAATAATTAAACAATGAAACTATTTGAAAGCATGGTGTTGGTGCTAATTATGAACTCTCAAGCTGACAAATAATTAAACAATGAAACTATTTGAAAGCATGGTGTTGGTGCTAATTATGAACTCTCAAGCTGACAAATAATTAAACAATGAAACTATTTAAAAGCAATGTGTTGGTGCTAATTATGAACTCTCAAGCTGACAAATAATTAAACAATGAAACTATTTGAAAGCATGGTGTTGGTGCTAATTATGAACTCTCAAGCTGACAAATAATTAAACAATGAAACTATTTGAAAGCATGGTGTTGGTGCTAATTATGAACTCTGAAACTGACAAATGATTCAACAATGAAACTATCTAAAAGCATGATGTTGGTGCTAATTATGAACTCTACAGCTGACAAATAATTAAACAATGAAACTATTTGAAAGCATAGTGTTGGTGCTAATTATGAACTCTCAAGCTGACAACTAATTAAACAATGAAACTATATAAAAGCAAAGTGTTGGTGCTAATTATGAACTCTCAAGCTGACAAATAATTAAACAATGAAACTATTTGAAAGCATGATGTTGGTGCTAATTATGAACTCTGAAACTAACAAATAATTAAACAATGAAACTATTTGAAAGCATGATGTTGGTGCTAATTATGAACTCTGAGACTGACAAATGATTCAACAATGAAACTATTTAAAAGCAAAGTGTTGGTGCTAATTATGAACTCTGAAACTGACAAATGATTCAACAATAAAACTATTTGAAAGCATGGTGTTGGTGCTAATTATGAACTCTCAAGCTGACAAATAATTAAACAATGAAACTATTTGAAACCAAGGTGTTGGTGCTAATTATGAACTCTCAAGCTGACAAATAATTAAACAATGAAACTATTTAAAAGCAAAGTGTTGGTGCTAATTATGAACTCTCAAGCTGACAAATAATTAAACAATGAAACTATTTGAAAGCAAGGTGTTGGTGCTAATTATGAACTCTCAAGCTGACAAATAATTAAACAATGAAACTATTTCAAAGCATCGTGTTGGTGCTAATTATGAACTCTCAAGCTGACAAATAATTAAACAATGAAACTATTTGAAAGCATGGTGTTAGTGCTAATTATGAACTCTCAAGCTGACAAAAAATTAAACAATGAAACTATTTAAAAGCAAAGTGTTGGTGCTAATTATGAACTCTCAAGCTGACAAATAATTAAACAATGAAACTATTTGAAAGCATGATGTTGGTGCTAATTATGAACTCTGAAACTAACAAATAATTAAACAATGAAACTATTTGAAAGCATGATGTTGGTGCTAATTATGAACTCTCAAGCTGACAAATAATTAAACAATGAGACTATTTGAAAGCATGATGTTGGTGCTAATTATGAACTCTCAAGCTGACAAATAATTAAACAATGAAACTATTTGAAAGCATGGTGTTGGTGCTAATTATGAACTCTCAAGCTGACAAATAATTAAACAATGAAACTATTTGAAAGCATGGTGTTGGTGCTAATTATGAACTCTCAAGCTGACAAATAATTAAACAATGAAACTATTTAAAAGCAATGTGTTGGTGCTAATTATGAACTCTCAAGCTGACAAATAATTAAACAATGAAACTATTTGAAAGCATGGTGTTGGTGCTAATTATGAACTCTCAAGCTGACAAATAATTAAACAATGAAACTATTTGAAAGCATGGTGTTGGTGCTAATTATGAACTCTGAAACTGACAAATGATTCAACAATGAAACTATCTAAAAGCATGATGTTGGTGCTAATTATGAACTCTCCAGCTGACAAATAATTAAACAATGAAACTATTTGAAAGCATAGTGTTGGTGCTAATTATGAACTCTCAAGCTGACAAATAATTAAACAATGAAACTATTTAAAAGCAAAGTGTTGGTGCTAATTATGAACTCTCAAGCTGACAAATAATTAAACAATGAAACTATTTGAAAGCATGATGTTGGTGCTAATTATGAACTCTGAAACTAACAAATAATTAAACAATGAAACTATTTGAAAGCATGATGTTGGTGCTAATTATGAACTCTGAGACTGACAAATGATTCAACAATGAAACTATTTAAAAGCAAAGTGTTGGTGCTAATTATGAACTCTGAAACTGACAAATGATTCAACAATAAAACTATTTGAAAGCATGGTGTTGGTGCTAATTATGAACTCTCAAGCTGACAAATAATTAAACAATGAAACTATTTGAAACCAAGGTGTTGGTGCTAATTATGAACTCTCAAGCTGACAAATAATTAAACAATGAAACTATTTAAAAGCAAAGTGTTGGTGCTAATTATGAACTCTCAAGCTGACAAATAATTAAACAATGAAACTATTTGAAAGCAAGGTGTTGGTGCTAATTATGAACTCTCAAGCTGACAAATAATTAAACAATGAAACTATTTGAAAGCATGGTGTTGGTGCTAATTATGAACTCTCAAGCTGACAAATAATTAAACAATGAAACTATTTGAAAGCATGATGTTGGTGCTAATTATGAACACTGAAACTGACAAATGATTCAACAATGAAACTATTTGAAAGCATGATGTTGGTGCTAATTATGAACTCTCAAGCTGACAAATAATTAAACAATGAAACTATTTGAAAGCAAGGTGGTGGTGCTAATTATGAACTCTCAAGCTGACAAATAATTGAACAATTAAACTATTTGAAAGCAAGGTGTTGGTGCTAATTATGAACTCTCAAGCTGACAAATAATTAAACAATGAAACTATTTGAAAGCATGGTGTTGGTGCTAATTATGAACTCTCAAGCTGACAAATAATTAAACAATGAGACTATTTGAAAGCATGATGTTGGTGCTAATTATGAACTCTCAAGCTGACAAATAATTAAACAATGAAACTATTTGAAAGCATGGTGTTGGTGCTAATTATGAACTCTCAAGCTGACAAATAATTAAACAATGAAACTATTTGAAAGCATGGTGTTGGTGCTAATTATGAACTCTCAAGCTGACAAATAATTAAACAATGAAACTATTTAAAAGCAAAGTGTTGGTGCTAATTATGAACTCTCAAGCTGACAAATAATTAAACAATGAAACTATTTGAAAGCATGGTGTTGGCGCTAATTATGAACTCTGAAACTGACAAATGATTCAACAATGAAACTATTTGAAAGCAAAGTGTTGGTGCTAATTATGAACTCTGAAGCTGACAAATAATTAAACAATGAAACTATTTGAAAGCAAGGTGTTGGTGCTAATTATGAACTCTCAAGCTGACAAATGATTCAACAATGAAACTATTTGAAAGCAAGGTGTTGGTGCTAATTATGAACTCTCAAGCTGACAAATAATTGAACAATGAAACTATTTGAAAGCATGATGTTGGTGCTAATTATGAACTCTCAAGCTGACAAATAATTAAACAATGAAACTATTTGAAAGCATGATGTTGGTGCTAATTATGAACTCTGAAACTGACAAATGATTCAACAATGAAACTATTTGAAAGCGAAGTGTTGGTGCTAATTATGAACTCTCAAGCTGACAAATAATTAAACAATGAAACTATTTGAAAGCATGGTGTTGGTGCTAATTATGAACTCTCAAGCTGACAAATAATTAAACAATCAGACTATTTGAAAGCATGGTGTTGGTGCTAATTATGAACTCTGAAACTGACAAATGATTCAACAATGAAACTATTTGAAAGCAAGGTGTTGGTGCTAATTATGAACTCTCAAGCTGACAAATAATTGAACAATGAAACTATTTGAAAGCATGATGTTGGTGCTAATTATGAACTCTCAAGCTGACAAATAATTAAACAATGAAACTATTTGAAAGCATGATGTTGGTGCTAATTATGAACTCTGAAACTGACAAATGATTCAACAATGAAACTATTTGAAAGCATGGTGTTGGTGCTAATTATGAACTCTGAATATACATTATGAGTATATTAGTCGTTATTTTATTTACCTTAATAGAAACGTCTCGTAATAACCTCAGTTTAAAATAAGAAATAAATATTGTTTACATCCCTAAGAAAGAGACGCTAGTGAGATCGACCATAATTCTGGACCACTTATCCTCCAAGACTTTGAACGTAATGAATACCTCGAATCGGCATTTATTTTGCATTATTCAATCCATTCCCATAATTCCATAAATCAACTCGTTCATCTAGTCATTTTCTACATGTCGGTTTCTGTACACCTGTCTGTCCTTCTTCCTTCATGATTGTGATACACCTATCATGACGTAATACGTAATATGTTACATATCATATACTACAATCTGTTAGCCAATCCATTTTCCTTCGTACCATGATACGCTCTCATAAATACATCATTATATCTTCCTTCTTATATTCTCCGTAACATCCCTCTATACGAATGTCGACGTCAAATCGTCTCAATAATGTTTTCATTGTGCTTAGTTATTGTCCTTGGAATGAATGGTTAAATCCACTGACTTAGAATAATGTTAACTGAATAGAGACATTCCACGTCAAGATACTAAATGTGTCAACCTCATTCTTTATGATGGATGAGAACACATGAACATGAAACAAACTTACCAGTTGTCCTTGTTGCTTGAAGTTAAGCACAGCGTTAAGCAATGGGCTATCTGTGCTCTGCTCACCACGGGTATCGAAACCCAGTTGTCATGCTAGTGTAAACTTAGAGAGAAGATTAGGAACAAAACCAAACCTTCAAGCACAATAATTCTCTGTTGTACGTTGTAACTAAACACAAACAACAATGACATGACACGAATTAAACACATTCAAGTACAATAATTCTCTGTTGTACGTTGTAATTAAACACAAACAACAATGACATGACACGAATTAAACACATTCAAGTACAATAATTCTCTGTTGTACGTTGTAACTAAATACAAACAACAATGACATGACACGAATTAAACACATTCAAGCACAATACTTCTCTGTTGTACGTTGTAAATAAATACAAACAACAATGACATGACACGAATTAAACACATTCAAGTACAATAATTCTCTGTTGTACGATGTAACTAAACACAGATCTCATTCATGTGGAACGAATGGTGTTTGTTCGAAAATCAACAACACTTCCTCACAGATCGATGTGTTTGTTTGTGAGACAAAGTCTTTCAGCGACTGACCGTGCTAAATGCTGTTTTTAATACAGTAACATTTCTTTAAAGACAACTGCCTGCTTGAGGACCACTGTGTTTGATCAGCTGTCGACCATGTGTAAAGTATTAAACAACATGGCGGTACATGATCGGAGACAGACAAGTTACACCAATATCTCATCACCAAGATTCAGAAACAAGAAGAATAATTTATCCTTTAATAACTTCCTCAGGTTAAAATAGTTTTTTTGTTCAAGATCACATTTGCTCGAGCCAGTAATTTGCATTATACAAGCAGAGACATTTAAGGATACATACTAGTAGATGTCAGAGATTTAGTCATTTTGGTGAAACATATATATTAATGTATTCATGGCTCCATAGTTCCAAAGGATGCGGGTGCTCCACTTTAAAACGCTTCGCCACAAAGTTTCTCACAGCTCTGTTTATCAGAATATTAATATCATTTGCTGTAGATAATGTGTGTTTGTTTATTCCCATTAGTAATATATTGTCACTTACACACTAGTAGCTGAGAACTATATCCCATGATGACATATTCGTTACGAGTTGTACAACCGTTGCATACACTGAATACCAAACTTACGAAATCACTGTAAAAATAAACACAATTATTCGAGGAAATTAATACTTGCTAGAGAACATTAAACAGCACGTTTTTGATTATTCTTTGGTATCGTTCTACATTTGTATTAAATAATATATCTAGATCTCAAATATGTTTGTTGTTCAATTACACAACAAAATCTATATTTCAATATCATTAACACAACTAACACGATGACTTAATTGGGCATCCTTATAAACCAATAAACATTTAACACGTTGCTTTAATCTAACTTAATTGTTGTAAACTAAGCCACTATTAACACGTTGCTTTAATCTAACTTGATTGTTGTAAACTAAGCCACTATTAACACGTTGATTTAATCTAACTTGATTGTTGTGAACTAAGCCACTATTAACACGTTGATTTAATCTAACTTGATTGTTGTAAACTAAGCCACTATTAACACGTTGCTTTAATCTAACTTGATTGTTGTAAACTAAGCCACTATTAACACTTTACTTTCATCTAACTTGATTGTTGTAAACTAAGCCACTATTAACACGTTGCTTTAATCTAACTTGATTGTTGTAAACTAAGCCACTATTAACAAGTTGCTTTAATCTAACTTGATTGTTGTAAACTAAGTCAGTATTAACACGTTGCTTTAATCTAACTTGATTGTTGTAAACTGAGCCACTATTAACAAGTTGCTTTAATCTAACTTGATTGTTGTAAACTGAGCCACTATTAACACGTTGCTTTAATCTAACTTGATTGTTGTAAACTAAGTCAGTATTAACACGTTGCTTTAATCTAACTTGATTGTTGTAAACTAAGTCAGTATTAACACGTTGCTTTAATCTAACTTGATTGTTGTAAACTAAGTCAGTATTAACACGTTGCTTTAATCTAACTTGATTGTTGTAAACTGAGCCACTATTAACACGTTGCTTTAATCTAACTTGATTGTTGTAAACTGAGCCAGTATTAACACGTTTATTTAATCTAACTTGATTGTTGTGAACTAAGCCACTATTAACAAGTTGCTTTAATCTAACTTGATTGTTGTAAACTGAGCCACTATTAACACGTTGCTTTAATCTAACTTGATTGTTGTAAACTGAGCCACTATTAACACGTTGCTTTAATCTAACTTGATTGTTGTAAACTAAGCCACTATTAACACGTTGCTTTAATCTAACTTGATTGTTGTAAACTAAGTCAGTATTAACACGTTGCTTTAATCTAACTTGATTGTTGTAAACTGAGCCACTATTAACACGTTGCTTTAATCTAACTTGATTGTTGTAAACTGAGCCAGTATTAACACGTTTATTTAATCTAACTTGATTGTTGTGAACTGAGCTACTGAAAAGTGGTAAGGATGAGACATATTGAAACCTAACCAATTTAATGTAATATTTAAATAACTTCAGGACCAATTACTTAATAGTAGATATTTATTTATATAGGACAAGACGTGACCTAATGACTTGCATGACTGGCTGCTCGTAGGCCAGAAAGTAACAAAATTAATTAATAATACAAGTTCAATGATGTTGTTGTAAACTTCTGGATAATGTGCATTAATGTCAAAAATGCCCCTTTGTTTATGTTTTTCTTTTTGATTTCGCGCAGTGCTACACAAGGGCTATCTGCACTAGTCGTCTCTAATTTAGCAGTGTAAGACTAGAGGAAATGCAGCTTGTCATCATCACCCACCGCCAACTCTTGGGCTACTCTTTTACCATTTACAACTCCCCCACGGCTGAAAGGGTGAGCATGTTTGGTGCGACGGGGATTCAAACCCTTGACCCTGAGATTGCGAGTCGAGCACCCTAACCCACTTAGCCATGCCGGGACATTTTTAGTTTAAACAGATCACTTCGAACAAACTGCCTTGAACTAACGTGAACCAAACAACGTAATACTAGTTGAGATTAATTTTTCAACTCATTTAGAAAGTAATTCTAATTCACATTTCCAGTCCCTTTCTATCTATTCTAACACAATTGGTCTGGCATGGCCAAGCGTGTTAAGGCGTTGGACTTATAATCCGAAGGTCGCGGGTTCGCATCCCGGTCGCGTCAAACATGCTCGCCCTTTCAGCTGTGGGGGCGTTATAATTTGACGGTCAATCCCACTATTCGTTGGTAAAAGAGTAGCCCAAGAGTTGGCGGTGGGTGGTGATGACTAGCTCCCTTCCCTCTAATGTTACACTGCTAAATTAGGTACAGCTAGCGCAGATAGCCCTCGAGTAGCTTTGTGCGAAATTCAATAACAAACAAACAAACTAACTAAATCAATTAGTTATTATAGTAATCGAGACTTTTTATTCCAAGAACCTCAACTTAATAATACATTTTTAAAAACCCTAATAATACACGGAGTTTCGTTAAGATCAATCTATGAATTGCACGATATAAAAAATTAGAAACTTAAATTTTCATTATCACGGATCTTAAAGCAAGTAACCTTTATTAAGTGGTGATAGTAATTAACGCCCGAAACTAATTACAACAAACCTGATTCGTTAATGTAAAACATAAAAACGTCACATGGTAATACTTTCATCCAGACACGATGTGTTGGCTTACATTGTGTATTAATAATCTGGTCTTTTAGTTTTTTGTCTGCAGTTATTCATTAACCCTACTCAGAAGTCGAAATGATCGCGTGTTTTGAGATACGGTTTTATGTTTAGCGCCATCTGTTACCTATTGTGAACTTTTCAAAGTAGTTTACGTTTGACTGTGAATATGGTATTGTTATAATTCTTATGAAGAAGGTAAACGGTGTCAGAAAAGCCCTGAAAGATCTCCATAATATGTCTTTATTATAGAAAGGAAAGGAAACTTCGCTAGCCATGAATGTTATTGTGAGCTCAACTGTATTACTTTAAAATGGTATTGAAATAACTAAACTTAAACTAATTTATCACCTAATATATAAGTATCAAAATTATCTAATATATCATGATATTTGGTACAATATCTATCGTAATATCTTATTTCTAAAACTCCAAGTAAAATGTCTAATTTAGATTATTTATTTTACTGTTATTTTTGTGGTTATTTCTTCTGAAATTGTGAAGCTGACTTATCTATTTTTTCAATAATTACACAACTTATAATTGTTACTTTTAAAATATATTTATCTATCTAAGCCTCAAAATCTAGGCTTGCCAAACACAATGAATGTAACCTATATTATTACATAATCCAAAAGGCTGGATAACTCTTTACGAACTTGAACAAATTACTCCTTTAAGGGTTAAATGAAACTCAGATGAGTTAACCCTTTGTTACACTCCTTATTTTAAATACTTTATCACCAAACGGATTCTAGCAAAACGTTCACAGACGTTCTTTAAACAGTTGCTATCAGTAGTACACGTTTTTTAATTCAACACAAAGCTCCACAAAAGGCTATCTATGCTCTGCCCAGCACGGGTATCAAAATCATAGATCTAGCGTTGTAAGTTAGCACATATATCGCTGTGCTTGTAATTTTGAGTGTTGTATAACATTGTGTTTCTACACTATATAAACAATACTTTAGCATTGTATAACACGGTGTATCTACATTTAATAAACAATATTTTTGTCGCATATAACATTGTGTATCCATAGTTTATAAGCAATATTTTTAATGTTGTATAACATATGTATCTATACTTCGTAAACAAAATATTTTAGAAATATGTAACATTGCGTATTAATGTTTCATAAAAGATATTTTAGTTTTGTACAGCATAATATATCTAGAATTCATAAACAATTTTAGGGATATATAACGTTTTTTGTTTTTTTAATTTCGAGCAAAGCTACTCGACGGCTATCTGCGCTAGCCGTCCCTACTTTTGCACTGTAAAACTAAAGGGAAGGCAGGTGGTCACTCACCTCCAACTGTTGGGCTACTCTTTTACCAACGAATAGTGAGATTAACCGTCACATTATAACGCTTCCACGGCTGAAAAAGTAAGCATATATGGAGCGACCGGGATTTGCACCCGCGACCATCAGATTACGAGTTGAACACCTTAATCCACTTGGACATGCCGGGCCTATATATAACACTATGTACCTACACTTTATAAACAATATTTTAGTGGTGGACAACATTGTGTATCTTATGTTTCTAAACAATATTTTAGTGGTGGACAACATTGTGTATCTTTGTTTCTAAACAATATTTTAGTGGTGTACAGCATTGTGTATCTTTGGTTCTAAACAATATTTTAGTGGTGTACAACATTGTATATCTTTGTTTCTAAACAATATTTCAGTGGTGTATAACATTGTGTATCTTTGTTTCTAAACAATATTTCAGTGGTGTATAACATTGTGTATCTTTGTTTCTAAACAATATTTCAGTGGTGTATAACATTGTGTATCTTTGTTTCTAAACAATATTTCAGTGGTGTATAACATTGTGTATCTTTGTTTCTAAACAATATTTCAGTGGTGTATAACATTGTGTATCTTTGTTTCTAAACAGTATTTCAGTGGTGTATAACATTGTGTATCTTTGTTTCTAAACAGTATTTCAGTGGTGTATAACATTGTGTATCTTTGTTTCTAAACAATATTTTAGTGGTGTATAACATTGTATATCTTTGTTTCTAAACAATACTTCAGTGGTGTATAACATCATGTATCTTTGTTTCTAAACAATATTTTAGTGGTGTATAACATTGTATATCTTTGTTTCTAAACAATATTTTAGTGGTGTATAACATTGTGTATCTTTGTTTCTAAACAATATTTTAGTGGTGTATAACATTGTATATCTTTGTTTCTAAACAATATTTTAGTGGTGTATAACATTGTGAATCTTTGTTTCTAAACAATATTTCAGTGGTGTATAACATTGTGTATCTTTGTTTCTAAACAATATTTCAGTGGTGTATAACATTGTATATCTTTGTTTCTAAACAATACTTCAGTGGTGTATAACATTGTGTATCTTTGTTTCTAAACAATATTTTAGTGGTGGACAACATTGTGTATCTTTGTTTCTAAACAATATTTTAGTGGTGTATAGCATTGTGTATCTTTGTTTCTAAACAATATTTCAGTGGTGTATAACATTGTGTATCTTTGTTTCTAAACAATATTTTAGTGGTGGACAACATTGTGTATCTTTGTTTCTAAACAATATTTTAGTGGTGTATAGCATTGTGTATCATTGTTTCTAAACAATATTTCAGTGGTGTATAACATTGTATATCTTTGTTTCTAAACAATATTTTATTGGTGTATAACATTGTGTATCTTTGTTTCTAAACAATATTTCAGTGGTGTATAACATTGTGTATCTTTGTTTCTAAACAATATTTCAGTGGTGTATAACATTGTATATCTTTGTTTCTAAACAATACTTCAGTGGTGTATAACATTGTGTATCTTTGTTTCTAAACAATATTTTAGTGGTGTATAGCATTGTGTATCTTTGTTTCTAAACAATATTTCAGTGGTGTATAACATTCTATATCTTTGTTTCTAAACAATATTTTAGTGGTGTATAACATTGTATATCTTTGTTTCTAAACAATATTTCAGTGGTGTATAACATTGTGTATCTTTGTTTCTAAACAATATTTTAGTGGTGAACAACATTGTGTATCTTTGTTTCTAAACAATATTTTAGTGGTGTATAACATTGTGTATCTTTGTTTCTAAACAATATTTTAGTGTTGAACAACATTGTGTATCTTTGTTTCTAAACAATATTTTAGTGGTGGACAACATTGTGTATCTTTGTTTCTAAACAATATTTCAGTGGTGTACAACATTGTGTATCTTTGTTTCCAAACAATATTTTAGTGGTGGACAACATTGTGTATCTTTGTTTCTAAACAATATTTCAGTGGTGTACAACATTGTGTATCTTTGTTTCTAAACAATATTTCAGTGGTGTATAGCATCGTGTATCTTTGTTTCTAAACAATATTTCAGTGGTGTACAACATTGTATATCTTTGTTTCTAAACAATATTGTAGTGGTGTATAACATTGTGTATCTTTGTTTCTAAACAATATTTCAGTGGTGTATAACATTGTGTATCTTTGTTTCTAAACAATATTTCAGTGGTGTATAACATTGTATATCTTTGTTTCTAAACAATACTTCAGTGGTGTATAACATTGTGTATCTTTGTTTCTAAACAATATTTTAGTGGTGTATAACATTGTATATCTTTGTTTCTAAACAATACTTCAGTGGTGTATAACATTGTGTATCTTTGTTTCTAAACAATATTTTAGTGGTGTATAGCATTGTGTATCTTTGTTTCTAAACAATATTTCAGTGGTGTATAACATTGTATATCTTTGTTTCTAAACTATATTTTAGTGGTGTATAGCATTGTGTATCTTTGTTTCTAAACAATATTTCAGTGGTGTATAACATTGTGTATCTTTGTTTTTAAACAGTATTTCAGTGGTGTATAACATTGTGTATCTTTGTTTCTAAACAATATTTCAGTGGTGTATAACATTGTGTATCTTTGTTTCTAAACAGTATTTCAGTGGTGTATAACATTGTGTATCTTTGTTTCTAAACAATATTTTAGTGGTGTATAACATTGTGTATCTTTGTTTCTAAACAATACTTCAGTGGTGTATAACATTGTGTATCTTTGTTTCTAAACAATATTTCAGTGGTGTACAACATTGTGTATCTTTGTTTCTAAACAATACTTCAGTGGTGTATAACATTGTGTATCTTTGTTTCTAAACAATATTTTAGTGGTGTATAGCATTGTGTATCTTTGTTTCTAAACAATATTTCAGTGGTGTATAACATTGTATATCTTTGTTTCTAAACAATATTGTAGTGGTGTATAACATTGTGTATCTTTGTTTCTAAACAATATTTCAGTGGTGTATAACATTGTGTATCTTTGTTTCTAAACAATATTTCAGTGGTGTATAACATTGTATATCTTTGTTTCTAAACAGTATTTCAGTGGTGTATAACATTGTGTATCTTTGTTTCTAAACAATATTTTAGTGGTGTATAACATTGTGTATCTTTGTTTCTAAACAATACTTCAGTGGTGTATAACATTGTGTATCTTTGTTTCTAAACAATATTTTAGTGGTGTATAGCATTGTGTATCTTTGTTTCTAAACAATATTTCAATGGTGTATAACATTGTATATCTTTGTTTCTAAACAATATTTCAGTGGTGTATAACATTGTGTATCTTTGTTTCTAAACAATATTTCAGTGGTGTATAACATTGTATATCTTTGTTTTTAAACAATATTTTAGTGGTGAACAACATTGTGTATCTTTGTTTCTAAACAATATTTTAGTGGTGTATAACATTGTGTATCTTTGTTTCTAAACAATATTTTAGTGGTGAACAACATTGTGTATCTTTGTTTCTAAACAATATTTTAGTGGTGGACAACATTGTGTATCTTTGTTTCTAAACAATATTTCAGTGGTGTATAACATTGTGTATCTTTGTTTCTAAACAGTATTTCAGTGGTGTATAACATTGTGTATCTTTGTTTCTAAACAATATTTCAGTGGTGTATAACTTTGTGTATCTTTGTTTCTAAACAGTATTTCAGTGGTGTATAACATTGTGTATCTTTGTTTCTAAACAATATTTTAGTGGTGTATAACATTGTGTATCTTTGTTTCTAAACAATACTTCAGTGGTGTATAACATTGTGTATCTTTGTTTCTAAACAATATTTTAGTGGTGTATAGCATTGTGTATCTTTGTTTCTAAACAATATTTCAATGGTGTATAACATTGTATATCTTTGTTTCTAAACAATATTTTAGTGGTGTATAACATTGTATATCTTTGTTTCTAAACAATATTTCAGTGGTGTATAACATTGTGTATCTTTGTTTCTAAACAATATTTCAGTGTTGTATAACATTGTATATCTTTGTTTCTAAACAATATTTTAGTGGTGAACAACATTGTGTATCTTTGTTTCTAAACAATATTTTAGTAGTGTATAACATTGTGTATCTTTGTTTCTAAACAATATTTTAGTGGTGAACAACATTGTGTATCTTTGTTTCTAAACAATATTTTAGTGGTGGACAACATTGTGTATCTTTGTTTCTAAACAATATTTTAGTGGTGTATAGCATTGTGTATCTTTGTTTCTAAACAATATTTCAGTGGTGTATAACATTGTATATCTTTGTTTCTAAACAATATTTTATTGGTGTATAACATTGTGTATCTTTGTTTCTAAACAATATTTCAGTGGTGTATAACATTGTGTATCTTTGTTTCTAAACAATATTTCAATGGTGTATAACATTGTATATCTTTGTTTCTAAACAATACTTCAGTGGTGTATAACATTGTGTATCTTTGTTTCTAAACAATATTTTAGTGGTGTATAGCATTGTGTATCTTTGTTTCTAAACAATATTTCAGTGGTGTATAACATTATATATCTTTGTTTCTAAACAATATTTTAGTGGTGTATAACATTGTATATCTTTGTTTCTAAACAATATTTCAGTGGTGTATAACATTGTGTATCTTTGTTTCTAAACAATATTTCAGTGGTGTATAACATTGTATATCTTTGTTTCTAAACAATATTTTAGTGGTGAACAACATTGTGTATCTTTGTTTCTAAACAATATTTTAGTGGTGTATAACATTGTGTATCTTTGTTTCTAAACAATATTTTAGTGGTGAACAACATTGTGTATCTTTGTTTCTAAACAATATTTTAGTGGTGGACAACATTGTGTATCTTTGTTTCTAAACAATATTTCAGTGGTGTACAACATTGTGTATCTTTGTTTCTAAACAATATTTCAGTGGTGTACAACATTGTGTATCTTTGTTTCTAAACAATATTTTAGTGGTGAACAACATTGTGTATCTTTGTTTCCAAACAATATTTTAGTGGTGGACAACATTGTGTATCTTTGTTTCTAAACAATATTTCAGTGGTGTATAGCATCGTGTATCTTTGTTTCTGAACAATATTTCAGTGGTGTACAACATTGTGCATCTTTGTTTCTAAACAATATTTCAGTGGTGTACAACATTGTGTATCTTTGTTTCTAAACAATATTTCAGTGGTGTACAACATTGTGTATCTTTGTTTCTAAACAATATTTTAGTGGTGAACAACATTGTGTATCTTTGTTTCCAAACAATATTTTAGTGGTGGACAACATTGTGTATCTTTGTTTCTAAACAATATTTCAGTGGTGTATAGCATCGTGTATCTTTGTTTCTGAACAATATTTCAGTGGTGTACAACATTGTGCATCTTTGTTTCTAAACAATATTTTAGTGGTGTATAGCATTGTGTATCTTTGTTTCTAAACAATATTTCAGTGGTGTATAACATTGTGTATCTTTGTTTCTAAACAGTATTTCAGTGGTGTATAACATTGTGTATCTTTGTTTCTAGACAATATTTCAGTGGTGTATAACATTGTGTATCTTTGTTTCTAAACAGTATTTCAGTGGTGTATAACATTGTATATCTTTGTTTCTAAACAATATTTTAGTGGTGAACAACATTGTGTATCTTTGTTTCTAAACAATATTTTAGTGGTGGACAACATTGTGTATCTTTGTTTCTAAACAATATTTCAGTGGTGTACAACATTGTGTATCTTTGTTTCCAAACAATATTTTAGTGGTGGACAACATTGTGTATCTTTGTATCTAAACAATATTTCAGTGGTGTACAACATTGTGTATCTTTGTTTCTAAACAATATTTCAGTGGTGTATAGCATCGTGTATCTTTGTTTCTAAACAATACTTCAGTGGTGTATAACATTGTGTATCTTTGTTTCTAAACAATATTTTAGTGGTGTATAGCATTGTGTATCTTTGTTTCTAAACAATATTTCAGTGGTGTATAACATTGTATATCTTTGTTTCTAAACAATATTGTAGTGGTGTATAACATTGTGTATCTTTGTTTCTAAACAATATTTCAGTGGTGTATAACATTGTGTATCTTTGTTTCTAAACAATATTTCAGTGGTGTATAACATTGTATATCTTTGTTTCTAAACAATACTTCAGTGGTGTATAACATTGTGTATCTTTGTTTCTAAACAATATTTTAGTGGTGTATAACATTGTATATCTTTGTTTCTAAACAATACTTCAGTGGTGTATAACATTGTGTATCTTTGTTTCTAAACAATATTTTAGTGGTGGACAACATTGTGTATCTTTGTTTCTAAACAATATTTTAGTGGTGTATAGCATTGTGTATCTTTGTTTCTAAACAATATTTCAGTGGTGTATAACATTGTGTATCTTTGTTTCTAAACAGTATTTCAGTGGTGTATAACATTGTGTATCTTTGTTTCTAAACAATATTATAGTGGTGTATAACATTGTGTATCTTTGTTTCTAAACAATACTTCAGTGGTGTATAACATTGTGTATCTTTGTTTCTAAACAATATTTTAGTGGTGTATAGCATTGTGTATCTTTGTTTCTAAACAATATTTCAATGGTGCATAACATTGTATATCTTTGTTTCTAAACAATATTTTAGTGGTGTATAACATTGTATATCTTTGTTTCTAAACAATATTTCAGTGGTGTATAACATTGTGTATCTTTGTTTCTAAACAATATTTCAGTGTTGTATAACATATTATATGTTTGTTTCTAAACAATATTTTAGTGGTGAACAACATTGTGTATCTTTGTTTCTAAACAATATTTCAGTGGTGTACAACATTGTGTATCTTTGTTTCTAAACAATATTTTAGTGGTGAACAACATTGTGTATCTTTGTTTCCAAACAATATTTTAATGGTGGACAACATTGTGTATCTTTGTTTCTAAACAATATTTTAGTGGTGTATAACATTGTGTATCTTTGTTTCTAAACAATATTTCAGTGGTGTATAACATTGTGTATCTTTGTTTCTAAACAATATTTCAGTGGTGTATAACATTGTATATCTTTGTTTCTAAACAATACTTCAGTGGTGTATAACATTGTGTATCTTTGTTTCTAAACAATATTTTAGTGGTGTATAACATTGTATATCTTTGTTTCTAAACAATACTTCAGTGGTGTATAACATTGTGTATCTTTGTTTCTAAACAATATTTTAGTGGTGGACAACATTGTGTATCTTTGTTTCTAAACAATATTTTAGTGGTGTATAGCATTGTGTATCTTTGTTTCTAAACAATATTTCAGTGGTGTATAACATTGTGTATCTTTGTTTCTAAACAGTATTTCAGTGGTGTATAACATTGTGTATCTTTGTTTCTAAACAATATTATAGTGGTGTATAACATTGTGTATCTTTGTTTCTAAACAATACTTCAGTGGTGTATAACATTGTGTATCTTTGTTTCTAAACAATATTTTAGTGGTGTATAGCATTGTGTATCTTTGTTTCTAAACAATATTTCAATGGTGCATAACATTGTATATCTTTGTTTCTAAACAATATTTTAGTGGTGTATAACATTGTATATCTTTGTTTCTAAACAATATTTCAGTGGTGTATAACATTGTGTATCTTTGTTTCTAAACAATATTTCAGTGTTGTATAACATATTATATCTTTGTTTCTAAACAATATTTTAGTGGTGAACAACATTGTGTATCTTTGTTTCTAAACAATATTTCAGTGGTGTACAACATTGTGTATCTTTGTTTCTAAACAATATTTTAGTGGTGAACAACATTGTGTATCTTTGTTTCCAAACAATATTTTAATGGTGGACAACATTGTGTATCTTTGTTTCTAAACAATATTTTAGTGGTGTATAGCATCGTGTATCTTTGTTTCTAAACAATATTTCAGTGGTGTATAACATTGTGTATCTTTGTTTCTAAACAATATTTCAGTGGTGTATAACATTGTATATCTTTGTTTCTAAACAATACTTCAGTGGTGTATAACATTGTGTATCTTTGTTTCTAAACAATATTTTAGTGGTGTATAACATTGTATATCTTTGTTTCTAAACAATACTTCAGTGGTGTATAACATTGTGTATCTTTGTTTCTAAACAATATTTTAGTGGTGGACAACATTGTGTATCTTTGTTTCTAAACAATATTTTAGTGGTGTATAGCATTGTGTATCTTTGTTTCTAAACAATATTTCAGTGGTGTATAACATTGTGTATCTTTGTTTCTAAACAGTATTTCAGTGGTGTATAACATTGTGTATCTTTGTTTCTAAACAATATTATAGTGGTGTATAACATTGTGTATCTTTGTTTCTAAACAATACTTCAGTGGTGTATAACATTGTGTATCTTTGTTTCTAAACAATATTTTAGTGGTGTATAGCATTGTGTATCTTTGTTTCTAAACAATATTTCAATGGTGCATAACATTGTATATCTTTGTTTCTAAACAATATTTTAGTGGTGTATAACATTGTATATCTTTGTTTCTAAACAATATTTCAGTGGTGTATAACATTGTGTATCTTTGTTTCTAAACAATATTTCAGTGTTGTATAACATATTATATCTTTGTTTCTAAACAATATTTTAGTGGTGAACAACATTGTGTATCTTTGTTTCTAAACAATATTTCAGTGGTGTACAACATTGTGTATCTTTGTTTCTAAACAATATTTTAGTGGTGAACAACATTGTGTATCTTTGTTTCCAAACAATATTTTAATGGTGGACAACATTGTGTATCTTTGTTTCTAAACAATATTTTAGTGGTGTATAGCATCGTGTATCTTTGTTTCTAAACAATATTTCAGTGGTGTACAACATTGTGCATCTTTGTTTCTAAACAATATTTTAGTGGTGTATAGCATTGTGTATCTTTGTTTCTAAACAATATTTCAGTGGTGTATAACATTGTGTATCTTTGTTTCTAAACAGTATTTCAGTGGTGTATAACATTGTGTATCTTTGTTTCTAAACAGTATTTCAGTGGTGTATAACATTGTGTATCTTTGTTTGTAAACAATATTTTAGTGGTGTATAACATTGTGTATCTTTGTTTCTAAACAATACTTCAGTGGTGTATAACATTGTGTATCTTTGTTTCTAAACAATATTTTAGTGGTGTATAGCATTGTGTATCTTTGTTTCTAAACAATATTTCAATGGTGTATAACATTGTATATCTTTGTTTCTAAACAATATTTCAGTGGTGTATAACATTGTGTATCTTTGTTTCTAAACAATATTTCAGTGTTGTATAACATATTATATCTTTGTTTCTAAACAATATTTTAGTGGTGAACAACATTGTGTATCTTTGTTTCTAAACAATATTTCAGTGGTGTACAACATTGTGTATCTTTGTTTCTAAACAATATTTTAGTGGTGAACAACATTGTGTATCTTTGTTTCCAAACAATATTTTAATGGTGGACAACATTGTGTATCTTTGTTTCTAAACAATATTTTAGTGGTGTATAGCATCGTGTATCTTTGTTTCTAAACAATATTTCAGTGGTGTACAACATTGTGCATCTTTGTTTCTAAACAATATTTTAGTGGTGTATAACATTGTGTATCTTTGTTTCTAAACAATACTTCAGTGGTGTATAACATTGTGTATCTTTGTTTCTAAACAATATTTTAGTGGTGTATAGCATTATGTATCTTTGTTTCTAAACAATATTTCAATGGTGTATAACATTGTATATCTTTGTTTCTAAACAATATTTCAGTGGTGTATAACATTGTGTATCTTTGTTTCTAAACAATATTTCAGTGGTGTATAACATTGTATATCTTTGTTTCTAAACAATATTTTAGTGGTGAACAACATTGTGTATCTTTGTTTCTAAACAATATTTTAGTGGTGTATAACATTGTGTATCTTTGTTTCTAAACAATATTTTAGTGGTGAACAACATTGTGTATCTTTGTTTCTAAACAATATTTTAGTGGTGGACAACATTGTGTATCTTTGTTTCTAAACAATATTTCAGTGGTGTACAACATTGTGTATCTTTGTTTCCAAACAATATTTTAGTGGTGGACAACATTGTGTATCTTTGTTTCTAAACAATATTTCAGTGGTGTACATCATTGTGTATCTTTGTTTCTAAACAATATTTCAGTGGTGTATAGCATCGTGTATCTTTGTTTCTAAACAATATTTCAGTGGTGTACAACATTGTGTATCTTTGTTTCTAAACAATATTTCAGTGGTGTACAACATTGTGTATCTTTGTTTCTAAACAATATTTCAGTGGTGTACAACATTGTGTATCTTTGTTTCTAAACAATATTTCAGTGGTGTATAACATTGTGTATCTTTGTTTCTAAACAATATTTTAGTAAAGCCTAACGCTGTTTCTCTAGAATTTAGAAACCATGATTTGGAGTGTTGTAACAATTTGTGTCTCCGGTCTTTACAGAATATAATCATATTTTTAGTCTCCTGGTGTGAAATTGTTTTACGAATGAAACGGGTGGGGGGTATATAATTAAAGAACACTTCATTAATTTAATAAAAACTTAGCGAAAAGTACTTACAATAAATGGTAACATATAATCTAGCTTTGGTATAATATAAAATTATAAAAGTTTTCCAAGTTATGTAGCTTTTCAGTTGCCATCAATGACAAATGCCACGTATCATTTTTGTATACCAGATAAATAGAATGAGAAAATATTCATTACTGAGAAAACTAAAGTCTGTGTGAGTATGAAACACCTTTTATTTCTCACATAAGATTTTTATAAACTTTGCAGCATTAGAAATACGACGTAATTACAGCGTGTTTCGTCGAAAAGAAATAATATCCAGCCGTGGATAATTGGTACTGTTATCCTTTCAGCTGGATACACTGAGCGACATCAGTTCTGGCTTCGTAGAGTCACTTGACATACGTATAACATGTCTTAAGGTCTTGAAAGCTAAATAGGCCTATTGTTTTTAACACTGTATTAACCGCTTAATATTAATTACGATATAACCCTTCTTGCACACGATACTTTAGGGAACAGATAATTTATAATAATGTAATATATTTTTTATATATTTATTACCTACAGACAGTCTTAAGGCCTCGCCTGGATCATCAAATCAGTGCTCTGTATGCAAAATCTGATTTACTTTCTATTATGGTTTTCATATATCATGCAGGGTATACTTGCTTGTGGAATACTCCGTATTACGGAAACTTTTACATCAATTTATAGTAAACAAAGATATGAAAACAAATTTATAATGTTTAGGTTTTATTCTTCGAAAACCATCAAATCAATATAACCAATAGCATTTTGTGAGTGATAAACCTCACGTTTAACAGCAACTGTTATTTATTTATTCATGATATATTTAACTAGTCCACTGTGAGCCCTAAACCATACCAGTATTAAAATATTATTTCTACAAAACGATTACAAAAAACTACCTTTACCCTCCGGGAATATATAATTCTTTTTTGTTAGAACAAACGTTTTGCCTTTGTGACATCCTCATGGTCAATATACAGAATATATCAAAATACCACTTTAAATATCTGAAATACTTTACTAGTGTGTCCGGTCAAGCTAACGAGTTGGCCAGGTGGGTTAAGGCGTTCGGCTTGTAATCTAATGATCGCGGGTTCGAATTCCCGTCGCACCAAACATGCTCGCCCTTTCAGCCGTGCGGGCGTTGTAATGTAACAGTCAATTCTACTATTCGTTAGTAAAAGAGTAGCCCAAGAGTTGGCGATGGGTGGTGATGACTAGTTGTCTTTCCTCTAGTCTTACACCGGTAACATAGGGACGGATAGAGCAGATAGCCCTCGAATAGCTTCTGCGCGAAATTCAAAAAACAAACAAAAGAAACAAGCTAACAAATTCTGGTATTGTAGGTCTCGTGGGAAGCGTATGAGAAAGTGAAGACGTTTAAATATTGTAATTACCAGCTACAAATGTAAAATTCAAAACGGATTAAATAACAGAAATCTACAAAAAAAAATACAACAAGTATTAAGCCTAAAATCAAAATGTTATTTATTTGCCTCACTTTAAAAACATACATCGGTAGGTTTATTAAGTAAATTACAATAGAATCTCATTCCTTGGTCTAAAATTAAAGAAGACACTGGCACATATCCTTTTATTAAATAGGACTGAACACTGCTATGTCATTGTTTTAAGTTTTACTTTATATTGTAAAGTGATCTAAAATTACCTCTACTCTGTATAACAAATACAATGCCCAACATTATTCTTGACCTTTTCAAATACTTAAATTAGTGGTTTTTTGTTTTCTGTGCCTTACATGAACATTAGACGAAGGTTAACAGGACTAATTTCAATATCTTACATGAACATTAGGAGAAGGTTAACTGGACTAATTTCAATATCATACACGAACATTAGAAGAAGGTTAACTGGACTAATTTCAATATATTACATGAACATTAGAAGAAAATTAACTGGACTAATTTCAATATCATACATGAACATTAGAAGAAGGTTAACTGGACTAATTTCAATATCATACATGAACATTAGAAGAAGGTTAGCAGGACTAATTTCAATATCTTACATGAACATTAGGAGAAGGTTAACTGGACTAATTTCAATATCTTACATGAACATTAGAAGAAGGTTAACAGGACTAATTTCAATATCATACATGAACATTAGAATAAGGTTAACTGGATTAATTTCAATATCATACATGAACATTAGAAGAAGGTTAACTGGACTAATTTCAATATCATACATGAACATTAGAAGAAGGTTAACAGGACTAATTTCAATATCATACATGAACATTAGAAGAAGGTTAACTGGACTAATTTCAATATCTAACATGAACATTAGAAGAAGGTTAACTGGATTAATTTCAATATCAAACACGAACATTAGAAGAAGGTTAACAGGACTAATTTCAATATCATACATGAACATTAGAGAAAGGTTAACAGAACTAATTTCAATATCATACATGAACATTAGAAGAAGGTTAGCAGGACTAATTTCAATGTCTTACATGAACATTAGGAGAAGGTTAACTGGGCTAATTTCAATATCTTACATGAACATTAGAAGAAGGTTAACAGGACTAATTTCAATATCATACATGGACATTAGAATAAGGTTAACTGGACTAATTTCAATATCATACATGAACATTAGAGAAAGGGTAACGGGACTAATTTCAATATCTAACATGAACATTAGAAGAAGGTTAACTGGACTAATTTCAATATCATACATGAACATTAGAAGAAGGTTAACTGGACTAATTTCAATATCATACATGAACATTAGAGGAAGGTTAACAGGACTAATTTCAATATCTTACATGAACATTAGGAGAAGGTTAACTGGACTAATTTCAATATCATACACGAACATTAGAAGAAGGTTAACTGGACTAATTTCAATATCTTACATGAACATTAGAAGAAGGTTAACTGGACTAATTTCAATATCTTACATGAACATTAGAAGAAGGTTAACTGGACTAATTTTAATATCATACATGAACATTAGAAGAAGGTTAACAGAACTAATATCAATATCATACACGAACATTAGAAGAAGGTTAACAGGACTAATTTCAATATCATACATGAACATTAGGAGAAGGTTAACAGGACTAATTTCAATATATTACATGAACATTAGAAGAAGGGTAACTGGACTAATTTCAATATCATACATGAACATTAGAAGAAGGTTAGCAGGACTAATTTCAATATCATATATGAACATTAGAAGAAGGTTAACTGGACTAATTTCAATATCATACATGAACATTAGAAGAAGGTTAACAGGACTAATTTCAATATCATACATGAACATTAGAAGAAGGTTAACTGGACTAATTTCAATATCTAACATGAACATTAGAAGAAGGTTAACTGGACTAATTTTAATATCATACACGAACATTAGAAGAAGGTTAACAGGACTAATTTCAATATCATACATGAACATTAGAGAAAGGTTAACAGAACTAATTTCAATATCATACATGAACATTAGACGAAGGTTAACTGGACTAATTTCAATATCATACATGAAGTTTAGAAGAAGGTTAACAGGACTAATTTCAATACCATACATGAACATTAGAAGAAGGTTAACAGGACTAATTTCAATATCTTACATGAACATTAGACGAAGGTTAACTGGACTAATTTCTATGTCTTACATGAACATTAGAAGAAGGTTCACTGGACTAATTTCAATATCATACATGAACAATAGACGAAGGTTAACTGGACTAATTTCTATGTCTTACATGAACATTAGAAGAAGGTTCACTGGACTAATTTCAATATCACACATGAACATTAGAAGAAGGTTAACAGGACTAATTTCAATATTTTACATGAACATTAGACGAAGGTAACTGGACTAATTTCAATATCATACATGAACATTAGAAGAAAGGTTAACTGGACTAATTTCTATGTCTTACATGAACATTAGACGAAGGTTAACAAGACTAATTTCAATATCGTACATATCGAATTAATTAAAACTTCGAAATTACTTCATATTGAACTAATTAGATCATATTAATCTAATTAAAAACTTCAAACTTAGATCATATTCAATTAACTGGAAACGTAAAGCACATTGTGCTAACCAGAAGTTACGTCACATTTGAAAAGTAATTTTCAAGTAATTAACAATAAAGAAATATTAATTGAATTATAAATTTAATACGAACTTGAGTTGATCCTTTGACATTTACATGTCACATTTTGCCAAATTCGAAATTGGTTAATTCGAGTTATTTGGAAACTGAGTGTACTATCCACGGTTTAACACACAACAGTCGTGTGGTAATGAGTGAACACGTAAATACCACTACTTATCTTAACGATTAATAAGATATCTTATCATTTTTAGAAATTTCAAATTTCACTTTCGTATTTCTATTATTCATACAAAACCAAGAGGGAAAAGGGTTAATGGAGCTGTCGGCAGAAACAAGCATCTTTCTTGTTACTTATCTATTCAGTAAGGCCCCCTAGTGGCTAAAGACCAGGCTTTGATACCCGTCGTGGATACAGCACAGAGAGCCAGTTTAAAAGCTTTGTTCTTAGCTATAAACAAGCCAACAGAATTTTTTCTTGTGAATGACAAATAATTACAACGTCTTGTCAACCGGAATGTACCTTCCATTAAGTTGTTAAACTAACGCCACCAGAGGGTCGTCTGACAGATGATATAAGCTCGATACCTCACATCACAACTCACTGGAGTTTAATGTTCTGGTATATTCAATGATAATGAACAATTGTTTCGGGTTTCACGTTCCATAATACAAGCAGTAACGAAATACGCACATTAAAAGCGCCACACTATATACTCGTCTGTCTTAATTAAACCTAACGAGAAAAAAACATTTATCTGAGAAATTCTTTATTCATCAGACCGTAGTCCAGGCTCTATACGATTCAATTTGTTCAAATTTCCATCCTACGTGTGTGTCTGTGTGTAAACACAATTAGTAAATTGAATTTTGCCCGAGCTGTTGGACACGTCGGAAAAGGGTTTCACTTTCACAAACCAATTTGTTGACCCTCTCGTGCTCGAATAAAGGTGAATAAGAATAGCACGAGCTAGCTTAGTTTCCAATGAGAAATATTAAAGATAACCAATCAACAGCCTCCGTTTGAAGTAGGTAGACGGAATCTTGCCGGGTTTTATGTACGTTGAAAGAAAACAAGGAATTTTTGTTATTCAGCTATTTCGATATCGTTAAACCAGCATTTCAGTTTAATAACATAAACATTGTTTAGTAATTCCTTGAAAATAATTGTTTTACTCTCCACTGTTTTGTTTTAGAGGCGAACCAAGGCACAAAGTTTTTGATTATGTTGCGCTAGAAGATTAGAAAAATCATTTTCATTATGCCCCTTGTGTAGAACATTTGAACTTCTTTCCTATTTACAGCCCGGCATGGCCAAGTTGATTAAGGGGCTCGACTTGTAATCTGAGGGTCACGGGTTTGAATCTCCGTCGTACTAAACATGGTCGTCCTTTCAGCCGTGGGGGTGTTATAATGTGACAGTCAATCCCACTATTCGCTGGTAAAAAAGTATCTCAAGAGTTGGCGGTGGGTGGTGATGACTAGCTGCTTTTCCTCTTGTCTTACACTGCTAAATTAAGGACGGCTAGCGCCGATAGCCCTCGAGTAGCTTTGCGCGAAATTCAAACAAACAAACAAACAAACAAGTAGCGTTAACCCTAACAAACATACGTATCATACATTCCACTGTCAACACGAATATATCAAGAAAATGTTATGACAAATCATTTAAATGTATGATGTTTCAATTCTTTCTTCAGACGAACGGGAGCTTTGGCTGATATTTAGGTTTAAACATATACATATATATGTAAATATATTACTTTTAATATATGAAGGTTTATACAGCTTACAAGCACAAACGTAAATAATAAATAACAAGCATTATGTATTGTTGTCATTATTGTTTTATATTCCATTATTATTTTAGGGGTCACTTATTAATTTCAAGAATTACATTTTAACATCGAATCACTCAAAGTCCTTTGCACGTTCTCGAAAAATATAAAACAAAACGAACATTCATCTTAAATAAAAGTAAATTTATATATAAATCTATTACTTTTTGCTTTCCTTTTGAGCACTTAAAATTTGCATATTTATCGAAAAATAATTTTCACGGACGCGTTAACGCAAAGAAAGTTTGTTTTCATGATTGCTAACAGCGTCATTATCTGATGTCATTACTACATGACTAATGTAATATTTTGTGTATTGAGTTCAGTTCATTCTGAGTTCAGATGATATTCCATGTACCAGGATGTAATTAATAACCAGTAAAGTATTGTGTAAATACTTACCACATACCAGTTGTGGAAAATACTTACCACATACCAACATGTGTAAATACTTACCACATACCAATTGTGGAAAATACTTACCATATACCAACATGTGTAAATGCTTACCATATACCAACGTGTGTAAATGCTTACCATATACCAACGTGTGTAAATACTTACCATATACCAACGTGTGTAAATACTTACCACATACCAACGTGTGTAAATGCTTACCACATACCAACGCGTGTAAATGCTTACCACATACCAACGCGTGTAAATGCTTACCATATACCAACGCGTGTAAATACTTACCACATACCAACGCGTGTAAATACTTACCACATACCAACGCGTGTAAATACTTACCACATACCAACGCGTGTAAATACTTACCACATACCAACGTGTGTAAATGCTTACCATATACCAACGCGTGTAAATACTTACCATATACCAACGCGCGTAAATACTTACCACATACCAACGTGTGTAAATACTTACTACATACCAGAATGTGTAAGTGTGTGCTACAGATTAAAATATCATTCTGATGTTTTTTGTTATAATGAAGAATATTTTAAAGTTAAATCTAATATTGAAGTTCAATAAAATTAATAGTATACGATTCATTCTAACACTCGCATAGTAATTTAATACGAATGCTTAAGAAATAATATTCACCACGTGTGGCTCGTGCAATCTTAATCATGTATTCTTATCATGTGAATCTCGAGCAGAGCTCTGGTGTATATTTATTTAACTATAATTTCCTTTTAAAAAGACACAAAAATGTCATTTTTTAAATCAACTCTAACAAAAATATATAATTTAGTTGATAGCCCTCCTAGTAACCGGTATCACTCTATGTGACAACCCAACATCACTCCATGTGACAACCCTACGAAATTATTCGGATAATAAGTATTCACTTGTTTCGAAGGTTTCTAAATTGGTGTTTTATCTGTCACAACGGGAGAAAAACAATCACAGTGCAACAAAAACTTTATTTATTTACGTCAGTAAAGTATTAATTATATTTTACCTTTCAGTACTGGTTATTTTCACATCAGTTTCGGTAACTTCAAATATGTTTAAATATTGTCATGTATTCACTGAAACAGCTTACTTTTCATAAAGAATAGATATATATAAGAGTTGATAAGTCGTGGATAAAATGCTATATGAAAAATAATGCAGAGAAAGTAAATGTAATTATCTTATAGAAATCCTAACATATAGAATTATCCTGCACTAGTGTGAAATTTAGAAAATAAAGAAAACCGCATATTAAGACAAGTAATCTTTATAATTATATAAACATTCGCTCATTCTCCTGTTTACTGGGTTACTAATGGCTGTTGTTCCACTGATGTAAGATAATATAATTAAATTACAAAAAATATGTGTTACACTAATTGAAAAACAGTTATAGTTAAGTTTATGGTTACACACAATTAAAGTTTTTGCGCAGACTCAATTATAAACTGTAACCCTTCCAATTAACGAGTCCATTCTCCACACGTTTCACAGTGCACCGCCAGGTGGCATGGTACCTTCCCTAACTTCAAATTACCAAATACAAGGATACAAGTAACCCAATACTATTTTCGTATGTTATGTAGCTACTTTATTTTAGCTAGTTATTTATTATCAACAAGCTGGAGTCCCCGTACCCTGGACGGAAGTTATGTAAAGTTATGATTAATGAAAGGTTATCTAATGACGTGAAAAGTTGTTTCCTTTATATTTCGTTTTTTGTAAAGCCCAAAACATCCATAAAAACAGCAAAACACAAAATGTGAAACCATAAATTTTATTGTATGTCCTCATGGACACAACAAACCTTCATACCAATTTTGCTGAAGATCCATCCACTGCAAAGTATATAAGTAGACGTACAGCAGACAGTACTATCATATTTATATAGATGGCGCCAGTGCAATAGCTATGCGTGTAATGTATGCATGACGTCATATCTGCACCCTAAAATGTAAAAAATATAACAAGAAACGGAGGAGAAACAGAAAAATCATAACCTTATTGCAAATCTACATGCAAATAGAATAAACTCTGCCGAAGTTAGGGATTGCACATCGCGTAATAAAAAAGGTTTTTTCCAATATCATTCAAGCTAATCCTTTATTATAGTATGATAAGCATACATCTTTTTAAACCAAATTTAAATGTATATAAACAAATATATAGGTTTTATTATAGAAAAATAAAGTTCTAGGGTTACAATTTCTGCATAAAAACGTGACCCTAAACTTACGTTGATAATATCATATGCATATGCATTTGCACGAACTTAGTTATTACAGGTAAATTTTGTATTCTAAAAACTAATTTAGCACTAATTAAAATATTTATAAGAAATGAAGACGAGTGTGAATATTTCTAACTAGAGTTATTAAAAACGAAAATTATAAACGCCTAACTAATTAAATAAGATTATTAATATCTTTTTCATGGAATATAATTTTAATGTAATAATTTTTAATTGAGTAAAGTTAAATATTATACCAAGCTTTAATTCCTCCTAACCTTATTGTTCTATTTTATCTAGGTAACTTACTGTCTAACGTATTTGTTTGACACTATGCAATAGGTCTACTATTTACTCTTTAGTAGAAATTATGGAAACAGTTAAAATAAACCTAAGCCTATGTTAGCATTAATAATTTAGAATAACAATACACAATCCAAGTAAATTAATCGACGATAACATTTTTGTCACAACTCGAAATTGATTAGATTCTATAAAAAGTTTAAGAACAATTGAACATTGAATGAAAACAGATTTCCATGTTCTTACCTTTCAATCACCTATATTACATGGCGTAAAGTATTCAGTTCTATAACGCTAAAATTGGGTTTTGATACCTGTAACATGTAAAACACAGATAACTTTTTGTGTAGCTGTTACTACTATTCGTTGGTAAAAAAGTAGTCCTAGAGTTGGCGGTGGGTTGTGATGACTAGCTGCCTTCCCCCTAGTCTTACATCACTAAATTAGGGACAGCTAGTGCAGATAGCCCGCGAATAGCTTTGCGGGAAATTCCAAAGAAACCAAACTTTTAAGTAATTTGTTTGTAACACGGAAATGTGATACAACAAAAAACACGTTTGAAGTAATTAAAAACAAATTAGTTTTGTTTTCTTTACTCTTCTTCCTTTGGGATTGTAGCTAAGGAAGACACGCTGAACAAGCTTACTAACTTTATTGTAATGAAGTAACCTTGTAGCTAAGGAAGACACGCTGAACCAACTTTCTAACTTTGTTGTAATGAAGTAACCTTGTAGCTAAGGAAGACATGCTGAACAAATTTACTAACTTTGTTGTAATGAAGTAACCTTGTAGCTAAGGAAGACACGCTGAACCAACTTACTAACTTTGTTGTAATGAAGTAACCTTGTAGCTAAGGAAGACATGATGAACAAATTTACTAACTTTGTTGTAATGAAGTAACCTTGTAGCTAAGAAAGACACGCTGAACAAACTTACTAACTATGTTGTAATGAAGTAACCTTGTAGCTAAGGAAGACACGCTGAACAAACTTACTAACTATGTTGTAATGAAGTAACCTTGTAGCTAAGGAAGACATGCTCAACAAATTTACTAACTTTGTTGTAATGAAGTAACCTTGTAGCTAAGGAAGACATGATGAACAAATTTACTAACTTTGTTGTAATGAAGTAACCTTGTAGCTAAGAAAGACACGCTGAACAAACTTACTAACTATGTTGTAATGAAGTAACCTTGTAGCTAAGGAAGACTTGCTGAACAAACTTACTAACTATGTTGTAATGAAGTAACCTTGTAGCTAAGGAAGACATGATGAACAAATTTACTAACTTTGTTGTAATGAAGTAACCTTGTAGCTAAGAAAGACACGCTGAACAAACTTACTAACTATGTTGTAATGAAGTAACCTTGTAGCTAAGGAAGACTTGCTGAACAAACTTACTAACTATGTTGTAATGAAGTAACCTTGTAGCTAAGGAAGACACGCTGAACAAATTTACTAACTATGTTGTAATGAAGTAACCTTGTAGCTAAGGAAGACATGCTGAACAAATTTACTAACTTTGTTGTAATGAAGTAACCTTGTAGCTAAGGAAGACACGCTGAACCAACTTACTAACTTTGTTGTAATGAAGTAACCTTGTAGCTAAGGAAGACTTGCTGAACAAACTTACTAACTATGTTGTAATGAAGTAACCTTGTAGCTAAGGAAGACACGCTGAACAAATTTACTAACTATGTTGTAATGAAGTAACCTTGTAGCTAAGGAAGACATGCTGAACAAATTTACTAACTTTGTTGTAATGAAGTAACCTTGTAGCTAAGGAAGACACGCTGAACCAACTTACTAACTTTGTTGTAATGAAGTAACCTTGTAGCTAAGGAAGACATGCTGAACAAATTTAATTACTTTGTTGTAATGAAGTAACCTTGTAGCTAAGGAAAACACGCTGAACAAACTTACTAACTCTGTTGTAATGAAGTAACCTTGTAGCTAAGGAAGACACGCTGAACAAACTTACTAACTTTGTTGTAATGAAGTAACCTTGTAGCTAAGGAAAACACACTGAACCAACTTACTAACTTTGTTGTAATGAAGTAACCTTGTAGCTAAGGAAGACATGCTGAACAATCTTACTAACTTTGTTGTAATGAAGTAACCTTGTAGCTAAAGAAGACACGCTGAACAAACTTACTAACTATGTTGTAATGAAGTAACCTTGTAGTTAAGGAAGACACGCTGAACAAATTTACTAACTTTGTTGTAATGAAGTAACCTTGTAGCTAAGGAAGACACGCTGAACAAACTTACTAACTCTGTTGTAATGAAGTAACCTTGTAGCTAAGGAAGACACGTTGAACAAACTTACTAACTTTGTTGTAATGAAGTAACCTTGTAGCTAAGGAAAACACACTGAACCAACTTACTAACTTTGTTGTAATGAAGTAACCTTGTAGCTAAGGAAGACACGCTGAACAAATTTACTAACTTTATTGTAATGAAGTAACCTTGTAGCTAAGGAAGACACGTTGAACAAACTTACTAACTTTGTTGTAATGAAGTAACCTTGTAGCTAAGGAAGACACGCTGAACCAACTTACTAACTTTGTTGTAATGAAGTAACCTTGTAGCTAAGGAAGACATGCTGAACCAACTTACTAACTTTGTTGTAATGAAGTATTATTGTAGCTAAGGAAGACACGCTGAACAAACGTACTAACTATGTTGTAATGAAGTAACCTTGTAGCTAAGGAAGACATGCTGAACCAACTTACTAACTTTATTGTAATGAAGTAACCTTGTAGCTAAGGAAGACACGCTGAACCAACTTACTAACTTTGTTGTAATGAAGTAACCTTGTAGCTAAGGAAGACACGCTGAACAAACTTACTAACTTTGTTGTAATGAAGTAACCTTGTAGCTAAGGAAGACACGCTGAACCAACTTACTAACTTTGTGGTAATGAAGTAACTAAGTATAGAAGCCTCACACAAGTAAATTGTCATCATAATTTCATTTCATACAAGAGCCGATAACTGAAGAGATGTGACGTGTCAAATTTTATATAGTATCTCAATGTAAAGTCAGCGTAACACCATAAGTCAATGTTCTTGTATATATTTATTAATAGTACAATTCGACCCTAAATAATTTCTTGATAAACCTATACTTGAAATTGATTTCCATTAAATCTGAAATATATAACCTAAACGTAAAATAGCAGACAAATAGATTTAAGATTTTTAAACTTGACGTCTTTTATTCAAAACGTCACTCTAGGCACGTGAGATTTAAACCAACAACATAAAAACAATGTGTCATCACAGTTGTTTTAAACATGTCATCATTATTCTAGTAAGTGTAATTAAAACTGACGTTTCTTTCAGCGCACTAACTCATGGTGATGTAATTAAATCTGGCACGTTTCTTCTCCGTGAAGCAGCTACAATATTAAATACGCTTTAACTCGACTCATTTCCATGCATAGTGTGTAATCCACATAATCCTTACTTCGAAAGAACTGTAGAAAATCAGAAAAACATTTGTACAGAGCATAATCAATCTTACTGAACAACTAAATAGTTTACGTGCTGGACTGTGAAATAGATAGTTCATGGGTCGCGTCTAATTACCGCATAATTGCTCTAAAAAAAATCGAATTCTAATAATTGATCGTAGTAATCAATAAATGGTGATATGCACTGTTGACCATAGATGTTTTTCCTTTATCTCTCAGGTCGAAATTAGACGCGGCTATTGAGGATAACCATAGTGTAGTTTTGCGGAAGTATTTGAAACAAACTAAACAGAATTTGTTGGGTTTTTTTGTAGTATGCGATGAACCACTAACTTACTTTTTATTGTTACCTGAATTTCGACAACGTCTATTTATAACGGAAATGTTATAGTGTGTATGTTTTCTTATAGCAAATCCATAATGGGATGCCTGCTGTGTCCACTGAGGACAGTCGAAATGTTGATTTTGGGGTTATACTTACCGCTGTACCAGCGAGGAATGAAATATTATTGTGAAGTGAGACAATAAATCCAAGAAATGAGAACTTGTGACTTCATAATAGTGAAGAGAACAACGTCCACTACAAACGTAAGGCTTCAAACATGTCAATAGAACAGCGTCCACTACAAACGTAAGGCTTCAAACATGTCAATAGAACAGCGTCCACTACAAACGTAAGGCTTCAAACATGTCAATAGAACAACGTCCACTACAAACGTAAGGCTTCAAACATGTCAATAGAACAACGTCCACTACAAACGTAAGGCTTCAAACATGACAATAGAACAACGTCCACTACAAACGTAAGGCTTCAAACATGTCAATAGAACAACGTCCACTACAAATGTAAGGCTTCAAACATGACAATAGAACAACGTCCACTACAAACGTAAGGCTTCAAACATGTCAATAGAGTAACGTCAAATTCAAACGTTAGGCTTCAAACATGTCAATAGAAACTATACCTCACGTGAGAAGAATTGTGTGCTAAACTTTAATTAAAACATTGAAGTTCAGGTATTGTTTTTCATCGTAACGTAACAAAGGCAATGTTTTTATGCAACATGTATCTTTTGAGGGTCAACAGAAATAGTTTATTAAAACATTTAGCGAAGTAACTTCTGATATATTTCGAAATAACAAATCAATTTTCATTAGTTGCAAGCCTTATGTGTTTATACCAGTTTGTTCGTTTTTAGTTTAAACAAAAATCTACACAATGGGCTATCTGCGGTCTACTCATCGCTTGTATCGAAACTGGGTTTCTGGTCCCCAGACACGCTGCTGTGCCTTTAAAAGCTGCAGGTTTTAAATTTTACGTTTCGTTTGTTTGTTTTTGAATTTTGCGCAAAGCTACGTGAGTGCTATCTGCCCTATCCGTCCCTAATTTATCAGTGTAAGACTAGATGGAAGGCAACTAGTCATCATAACCCACCGCCAACTCTTGGGCTACTCTTTTACCAACGAATAGCGGGGTTGACCGAACATTATAACGTCCCCGCGGCTGAAAGGGCAAGCGTGTTTGGTGCAACGGGGATTGTCGTTTGTTAGATTATAAAATTATTTAGAACCTGTTTTTCGACTATTCCAAAACTTAGACTCTTCTGTTTTTAATGTTTTTTTTATATACTGGTTTTATCGTCTATACAAACGTGGTGAACAACAAATTGTTGAACTATTCGTGGAAAGTCGTTTTGGAAAATTTGGAAAAAATAAATAAATCTTTCGTGTTGTCGTCACATTCCATACCATCGAGTATAGTTCGTGGAGAATGTCTGTCTTCCTTCTAGTTTAGTTATTCTTAAATTGTGATACGTGGAGCTAATGTCGTAGGCACTGGAAAAGAATTAATATACAACTTGTAATAAGCCTGAGAAAAAAATATGCACTCCACCTCCAAATGTTCCAGTCTCTTCAGGTTGACGAAAATCACACCACGTCTCCTTCAACCTTGCCTGAAAAACAAAACAAAAAACAGTTACATCAGTTCCTTCAATGGGAAAGTGCTAAAAATGTTAGTTTTTGCTTCTAGGCTCTTTTCATTGTTTTATTTTTAAATTAGGCCTAAATTTATACCTCAACAAAAAGTTTAAGTAAGAAATGGTTAGTAAATTGTGAGATAAACTGCCCTAGAACATTAGTTCAAAATTATGGACAACGATGTAGAGATATTCTTGTGGTCCGTATACATTGGAAAGATGGATCTTGCTCTTTCAGTTTGTCCCTGAAGAAGAAAGGTCCATTTTTTTAAAACGCCTGAATTATAGGGCACCATACCTTACTCTTAGGCATGGCATGGCCAGGTGGTTAATCTACTAGTAATCTGAGGGGCGTTATAATGATCCGGTCAATCCCACTATTTGTTGGTAAAAGAGTAGTCCAAGAGTTGGCGGTGGGTGATGATGACTAGCTGCCTTCCCTCTAGTCTTACACTGCTAAATTAGGAACGGCTAGCGCAGATAGCCCTCGAGTAGATTTGCACGAAATTCAAAGACAAACAAACCAAACCTTTTTCTGAAATTGATTTCTTTGATATACGTATTATTATAACATCTGACATTTTAATCTTACAATTTAAGTGTTTTTATAATATAACGACGTATTTTTCTAACATCATAAGGTGTTTTCTAACATCATGATGTGTTTTTCTAACATAATGATGTGTTTTCTAACATCATGAAGTGTTTTTCTAAGAAATCTTGAAGTCAAGTGTTATTATTAAGCGTAGTTAAAATATAGTAATAGAATGTTTGTAATCACCAACCCCATAATTATTATGAAAAAAAATTTCTATACGAGTATATACATTATGATCGATCTTCTTTCTGACGTCAAAATCTTGTCTATTATTTATGGGTGACGCCCGATTATTTTCATAAAACATAATTTTGGTTTTAGAAACGCACGATTATTTTCCAAAAATTTTTTTTTTGTTTCTCGATTTGTTTTGAGAACCTGCAGTTTAATATTGTCTGAAACTTTAACCAGGTTTTAGTGTCGCCCAATTTGTTTTCACAAACGTTTAGGGCAATTTCAGTCTTTCGCTTAAACTGCCATTGCTTGACTTATATAAAGATAGCCACCTAGCGTTGAGACCCAACATTATATTCTTTTTGTTTAATCGAGCTAATGTTCCACTAATCAAATTTTTGGAAAAATTCCTTCCACGAAACAATTTAAACTGAATAGCGACCCCTATATTGCCGAGACAACAACTTTGCTTTGCACTTTTGGGACAAGAGTACGTTATGAAAATGACGGTCAATAACCAATAAAGATTAAGGTAGCACAATATTAGAGACGGGTAGTGCAGATGGTTCTTGTGGAATTAAAAGCAACCGAAGATGAGTTTTTCTGCGAATAAAACTTAAATTTGCCTATTAATATGGACGCGAAGTAATATAATTTCTAAGTTTTATTATTAATAACGCTTCACGTGAACTTGTCATATCGTCTTTATAATACTTTAATTAACAACAAATCTCCGTTTTGTTTTTATTAATTAATTAGAAACAGCTGCAGGTGATTATATTTTATTTACCTGGTTGCTCGCCTGAAGAATCATTTCTGTTTTTTTCTAACATAAACCGTCACAATCCTGTAGTGTGGGACTTGAATAAGTTCATTTGTATTTCGTAACAACCATACTAAACCGAAGGAAAAGTAATTGAACAATGTTAATATGGAGTTACTTGTACTTCATCTCGATATAAGTAATAAAATATTATGATCGTAGTTAAATCTCTGGTTATTATGTAAGACACAACTGACATAATACACAAAATGAAATGGTTTTTTTTTTGGAATTGCTCTAGAAAAAAATATAAACACCTCACCTTGTTATAAATAACAAAACATTGTCTTAATTAAACATCTGGTTCTAATTATCGGTTATCGTCATTGTCCGGCCCGGCACGGCCAGGTGTGTTAAGGCGTTCGACTCGTAATCAGAGGATCGCGGGTTCGAATCTCGGTCGCACCAAACATGCTCGCCCTTTCAGCGTTTCAGGTGGGCGTTATAACGTGACGGTAAATCCCACTATTCGTTGGTAAAAGAGTTGGCGGTAGGTGGCGACGACTAGCTGCCTTCCCTCTAGTCTTACACTGCTAAATTAGGGACGGCTAGCACAGATAGTCCTCGAGTAGCTTTGCGCGAAATTCAAAAACAAACAAACAAACATCGTCATCGTCCATTTTTTTATAGGCGCATCTAAAGGGCCATACATCTAAAGTTAGTTATTAGTTTATTATAATTTAACATCACTTAAGTATCCGGATAAATTGGTGGCAATCTTGGCAAGGTAAGGTTATCCTTCTTGTAAAGTTTTACAGTCTACGGACAGGGTATATAAATGTTAGTTTTTCGTCAGACACTTACCTCCGACGTTTATATGTAACAAATGGACGAGAAGGGTAAAATATTCCCCTCGGATAGGATATCTTTCCATCAGAGGTTTATCCCCCCCCTCCAAATGTTACGTATTACAATGAATAATAAAACAAATGTTTCTTATCATTATCAAAGTAAAGAAATAATTAAGTGGGTTATCAATTTGATAACCAGATGATTAAAGAAATAATTAAGTGGGTTATCAATTTGATAACCAGATGATTAAAGAAATAATTAAGTGGGTTATCAATTTGATAACCAGATGATTAAAGAAATAATTAAGTGGGTTATCAATTTGATAACCAGATGATTATGGCACTCGACTCGTAATATGTGGATTTAGATCCAATCACCAAACACTTTTTCAGCATTGGAGCGTTATAATGGTGTGATTTATCCCACTATTCTCTGGTTAAGAGAATAACTCGCAGCATTCCCTGCAGTCTATTACCTCGAAGATAGAGACACCTAGCGCCAATAGCTCTCGATTAGCTTCGTATGAAATTCGGAATGAACAAATAAAAATTAATTTGGCATTCGATTTTGATATTAGTAGCTCGTGTAGAGTTTATAATAAATAAACGGTAACTCATAACGGTAACATCTTTAACAGAAAGGGTAAGTCTTGTTTAGAAGATTCGTCATGTCCAAACGCACAACTGTTCCCAGTCAGCGTGAGACGTCACACAATACCAAATTTCCAATAATATGTCTCATAAGGTTATATAAATATTTATTGAGTAAAAATGTAAGTATTTGATAATCCACTTTTAGAGCTAATAAAGTCCTCATCTAAGAACCCAACGAGATGTAACTTTTCAAAAGTCAACACCTTTCATTTTCCCTCAGTGGTTTAGCCTCGCAACCTCCGTGTGTGTGTGTTTTCTTATAGCAAAGACACATCGGGCTATCTGCTGAGCCCATCGAGGGGAATCGAACCCCTGATTTTAGCGTTGTCAATCCGTAGACTTACTGCTGTACTAGCGGAGGACAATTGCCTCCATAAAACTGTTTGCTCCTTGATTTTACTTACGATGTTATCTTCCTTTCATGTTGTTGCTATACTTGTTCGTATACCATATAACTATTATTTTAAAAAAAAATTAGATTTTTTTGTCTACGTATACATTGGGGTTCTAATAAGACGGTCAAAAAACTAAAACAACCAAAAATACAAACGAAACTGCTTAATGTCTTACCTTACGTATATTTCATGAGCCTACAAAAAAGTGAGATTGTTCTATAGACAACAAAAATGTTCATGTTTTTATTTTTACTTCACAGAAAGTGTAGAGTTGTTGTTGTTGTTGTTCTTGTTGTGGTTGTTCTTGTTGTTGTTGTTCTTGTTGTTCTTGTGGTTGTTGTTCTTGTTCTTGTTGTTCTTCTTGTTGTTGTTGTTCTTGTTCTTGTTGTTGTTGTGGTTGTTCTTGTTGTTGTTGTGGTTGTTCTTGTTGTTGTTGTGGTTGTTCTTGTGGTTGTTGTTCTTGTTGTTGTTGTTGTTCTTGTTGTTGTTGTGGTTGTTCTTGTTGTTGTTGTGGTTGTTCTTGTTCTTGTTGTGGTTCTTCTTGTTGTTGTGGTTGTTCTTGTTGTTGTTGTTGTTTTCTCAGATTTATGATTTATTCCCAAAATTTTATACAAAAGTGGTTAACTCTAAAAGTACCATAATACACCCATCATCCTAACAACATGGTTTTTAATCTAGTCTTGATGTTCTACGTAATTTGTAATCTAAGCCTTTATTTCTTATATGGTCCTTATGTGTACTACGTTATTTGTAATCCAAGTCTTTCTCACGGCTACAACACAGTAGATGAATGACTGATCACTAACTACATTCTCTGACTATCACTGTAGAGAGCTACAATACAGTAGATGAATGACTGATCATTAAATACATTCTCTGACTACCACTGTAGAGAGCTACAATACAGTAGATGAATGATTGATCACTAAATACATTCTCTGACTACCACTGTAGAGAGCTACAATACAGTAGATGAATGATTGATCACTAAATGCATTCTTTAACTACCGCTGTAGAGAGCTACAATACAGTAGATGAATGACTGATCACTAAATACATTCTCTGACTACCACTGTAGAGAGCTACAATACAGTAGATGAATGATTGATCACTAAATACATTCTCTGACTACCACTGTAGAGAGCTACAATACAGTAGATGAATGACTGATCACTAAATACATTCTTTGACTACCACTGTAGAGAGCTACAATACAGTAGATGAATGATTGATCACTAAATATATTCTTTGACTACCACTGTAGAGAGCTACAATACAGTAGATGAATGATTGATCACTAAATACATGTTTGACTTCTAGACACTGGTATGCTGAATATGTGTGTAGTTGGATAAAACTGAGCACCTAAAACTATGTCAAGGTTAATATTTGTGAAAACAGCTTATCTCAAGTTGATGGGAAACTTCGTTATTCGTAAATTTCCCTTGTGAAACACTAAGGTGATTATACATTATTAAGGTTACTGTCTCTCCTGGTCTCATGATCGCTAAATAGGTTCTTCCTGAATGGCATAATATAATAATGTGATGTATGTGTTGGTGTAATACGGCTGACCAAGTTGTAAGGTGGTTACAATAATTCAACGGTTTGATGTTTAAAACCATCTCGGTTAATAGTCATAATGACGTTCAAACATTTTAGTCGCGGCTTAATGTGGAACTTTATTAATCATTTATGTCTTTAGTCATTCAAAGTCACATAAATTATAAATAAGTAAAACAAAGTCTGATCTTATTACAACAAGGCTTAATAATCGAACTTTGGAATACGAGTCGTGTGCTGTTACTGACTATTGCGAGTGCGGTGCGATTGAAATACTGTTACTATACACTCCTATAATTCTTCAAAATTCCTAAGAAACTAGATAAAGAATGCAGTGTTATGCTACACCTAATACTAATGTCACATAATAATTTCAATTAGTTGTAATTACGCCTCATCAACGTTAAAGGAGCCTCACACCCTAACTGTTATGTCTTCCATATTCTCCTTCCACATGTATAGTACAATAATGGTACGACCATAGCATGTTTCTGTTTATTGTATTAAGGTGTCAGTGGGTGAACATAAGCGCTTGAGTACCTTAAGTACGTACATGTGCTTAAATAAATTTTACCCTAATTACACTTACGACCTTTGCTGGCTCGTTTCTCACTTCCTGCTTGTAAAATTACGTTTAATGGTCCTCCATACCCTAAACATTGTTCCCACAGAAGTCTTTTTTACAACATTAACCACTTTTCTCATCTGCTGCACTATTATGGTTTTCTTCATTCTGTTTTGTTAACCATGCATGTGGTTTAGTTGTGGTTAATCGTGACGCTATACAACGGGTTATCCGTGCTTCGCCCATCACGAGTATCGAAACTAGGTTTTCAGCGTTAAACATTTTTGTCACAGTTGTAGAAAATAATATATTTAGTATTCTCTTTATAAATTTAATATAAAAATAATGGTTTCTTATATCAGAAACGTAAAGGCTTTAAAGGACGATTCTCTAGTTGAGTTTCGTCGGTGACTACAAATACTTTTAAAACTTACCTAAAAAAAACTTACTAAAAAAAAAGAGAACCTTGCACTCGATTAGCATCCTGCGGGTCCTACGTTTGAGTCCCATCAATGAACACGCTTACATTTCAGACGAGGGAATAGTCTAATATAGGTCAATTCAACTGTTCATTGGTAAAAGAGTAGCTCAAGAGTTGGCGGTGGGTGATGATGACTAGCTGTCGTTTCTGTAGTACGTTACTCCAGCATTAGTGATGGCTAGAACAAACAGACATAGAGTAACGTTTTGTTTTCAAATTCCATAAAATAAACAAAGAAACAAACTTGCATTTAGTTTGTTTGTTTTGAATTTCGTGCAAAGCTACACGAGGGATATTTGCGTTGGCAGACCCGAATTTAACAGTTTAACACTGAAGGGGAAACCCCTGTCTCTAGTTACTGAAACAAAACTCGGAAATTTTGTAATATACTTAGTTCTTCTCCCGGGCATCTTAAGATTAGAAGAAATATTTTGATTTTAAATGAAATTTTCAAATCACATTTAATTCTCTGAGGTCTGGTTGGTTTAGCAAGCTATTTAACTGAAAGATATTTGGAAAAAAATACAGGCCGAGCCATAACTAAGTTCACTCAAGATTTGTTTGTTTGTTTGGGAATTTCGCACAAAGCTACTCGAGGGCTATCTGTGCTAGCCGTCCCTAATTTAGCAGTGTAAGACTAGAGGGAAGGCAGCTAGTCATCACCACCCACCGCCAACTTTTGGGGTACTCTTTTACCAACGAATAGTGGGATTGACCGTCACATTATACACCCCCACGGCTGGGAGGGCGAGCATGTTTAGCGCCACGCGGGCGCGAACCCGCCACCCTCGGATTACGAGTCGCACGCCTTACGTGCGAATTGATTAATACTAATATGTGGAAATTTTAATAGTGATAACTTACACTTGACTTAAGACACCTGGACCTTTCAGAAAAAGACCTGCGATAGGTCGTACAAAGCGTGCTTTAATCTCAAACAGCTCAAAATAAACGTGCTCTTACGCTGTCTTCTTGTTCCAAGCAACGTCATAAAGTCACTTCTATACAAGATGTTTACGTGGCATCGAGGTTTAATTGTTGCATATTTCAAGCTGCTCGAATATTCATACAATTCCACACGAAGACACGCCAATTACAGATTTCTGTGAGATCGAACTGTTGAAACGGCCAACGAACAACCGTTATCCTCGTAAAATATATGGAATATTGAAATAACAACGGAGAAGTGAGGACTTTATGACGTAACCTTTTGCAATAGACACTACTCTGGTGGATCATTGTCAAAATGCACGGTCGTCATATAGACCAACGATTGGACATGACATTTTTATATGTTTTAACGACGTAGTAGAAGTACAGAATTCCTTTACTATAGCGAACTCAATATCTTTAGCTCACAAAATACTGTACTTTTGGGAAGTACTTTGTATGTGTGTATATACACACATAAGGTGTTCACATAATTACGTCTTTAGAGAACTTTTACTTGATATTTCGATTTAACGCATGCGCCTTAGTCTGCCAAACTCTTCTCGTGTTTTACTTTAAACAACAACAAATAAACGCTCAATTATAGTTACTGATTTTGCTCACCAGGTCCGAACTTCATCGGTCTTTCTCTCTTTATTTCTCTATATTTATCTGTTTCTCTCTTTCCACACCTTATTGAAACACCTTTATTGTTATCCATTCACGTTTGATACCACGTTCTTTCATGACTGAATAGTTTCGATGTCTTCAGGTTCGGCATGGCCAAGCGCGTTAAGGCGTGCGACTCGTAATCCGAGGGTCGCGGATTCGCATCCCCGTCGCGCCAAACATGCTCGCCCTTTCAGCCGTGGGGGCGTTACAATGTGACGGTCAATCCCACTATTCGTTGGTAAAAGAGTAGCCCAAGAGTTGGCGGTGGGTGGTGATGACTAGCTGCCTTCCCTCTAGTCTCACACTGCTAAATTCGGGACGGCTAGCACAGATAACATTCGCGTAGCTTTGAGCGAAATTCAAAAACAAACAAACAACAACCGATCAACCACACATTGTCTTTCTTTCGAGGATATAATCAATAAATATTTGAAGAGAGTTCTCTAAACAGGTTTCATTTTTTTCTTCTTTATTTCAACCATGCGAATAAAAGGAAAATGTTTACAGGATGTTGGCTCGAGAAACAGAGAGCAGACAGTAACATTCTTTGTGAGATCTCTTCGGTTGTAATCCTTTGCGGGAAACGAATCACCCTAAAGAAACCAGCGGAAGCGATACAAGTTGGTTGTTCTTTTCCTAACTAAAGAAACTCGCACACGCTAAAAGAAACTTTTAGCTGCAGCAGAAATCATTTTCACGAATTAAATATATATATATATCCGCTATAATGCTAATAAAAAAAATTTTGAGAGGATATAGAGAATCCTCGTGCATAAATCGCACGTGAGAACGGTTATAAAACGCGATTGTAATATGATGTCATATCTTAGCTCAATTGTTATTTTTCCTGAACGATTTTATAAACTTTACGAGTTTGCATCAAACCTACAATGTTAAACAAAAATACATCACTAAATACGCATTAAGTGTTACAAAGAATTTATTTCCCAAGTAACGCTTTATTTAGTAAGTTAAGCACAAAACTGTAACCTGTCTAATGGTGCGTAAACCAACTAAGACGAAAAAGTGTAACCTGTCTATTAGTTCGTTAACCAACAATGACGAAGAAGTGTAACCTGTCTAGTGGTTCGCTAACTACCTATGACGAAGTGTAACATGTCTAGTGGCTCGTGAACCAACTATGACGAAGAAGTGTAACCTGTCTAGTGGTTCGCTAACCAACTATGACGAAGAAGTGTAACCTGTCTAGTGGTTCGCTAACCAACTATGACGAAGAAGTGTAACCTGTCTAGTGGTTCGTAAACCAACTATGACGAAGAAGTGTAACCTGTCTAGTGGTTCGCTAACCAACTATGACGAAGAAGTGTAACCTGTCTAGTGGTTCGTTAACTACCTATGACGAAGTGTAACCTGTCTAGTGGTTCGTTAACCAACTATGACGAAGAAATGTAACCTGTCTAGTGGTTCGTTAACTACCTATGACGAAGTGTAACCTGTCTAGTGGTTCGCTAACCAACTATGACGAAGAAGTGTAACCTGTCTAGTGGTTCGTTAACTACCTATGACGAAGTGTAACATGTCTAGTGGTTCGTTAACCAACTATGACGAAGAACTGTAACCTGTCTAGTGGTTCGTTAACTACCTATGACGAAGTGTAACCTGTCTAGTGGCTCGTGAACCAACTATGACGAAGAAGTGTAACCTGTCTAGTGGTTCGCTAACCAACTATGACGAAGAAGTGTAACCTGTCTAGTGGTTCGCTAACCAGCTATGACGAAGAAGTGTAACCTGTCTAGTGGTTCGTTAACTACCTATGACGAAGTGTAACCTGTCTAGTGGTTCGTTAACCAACTATGACGAAGAAGTGTAACCTGTCTAGTGGTTCGTTAACTACCTATGACGAAGTGTAACCTGTCTAGTGGTTCGCTAACCAACTATGACGAAGAAGTGTAACCTGTCTAGTGATTCGTTAATTACCTATGACGAAGTGTAACATGTCTAGTGGCTCGTGAACCAACTATGACGAAGAAGTGTAACCTGTCTAGTGGTTCGCTAACCAACTATGACGAAGAAGTGTAACCTGTCTAGTAGTTCGTTAACCAACTATGAGGAAGAAGTGTAACCTGTGTAGTGGTTCGCTAACCAACTATGACAAAGAAGTGTAACCTGTCTAGTGGTTCGTTAACTACCTATGACGAAGTGTAACCTGTCTAGTGGTTCGTTAACTACCTATGACGAAGTGTAACATGTCTAGTGGCTCGTGAATCAACTATGACGAAGAAGTGTAACCTGTCTAGTGGTTCGCTAACCAACTATGACGAAGAAGTGTAACCTGTCTAGTGGTTCGCTAACCAACTATGACGAAGAAGTGTAACCTGTCTAGTGGTTCGTTAACCAGCTATGAAGAAGTGTAACTCGTCTAGTGATTCGTTAACCAACAATAACGAAGAAGTGTAACCTGTCTAGTGGTTCGTTAACCAGCTATGAAGAAGTGTAACTCGTCTAGTGATTCGTTAACCAACAATAACGAAGAAGTTTAAACTGTCTAGTCATTAATCAAGACGAAAAATACACGTAGACTTTTTGTGAAAATAAGAGCAAATTTCTGTCTTAAATACTGGAAATCGAACACCGAATTTTATCGTGTCAGTCCGTAAACTTACTGTTGCTCCCCAAGGTACACCAAGTGCACATTCTACAATAAAGTGTTATTAAGTTAACGATTTTTCCAAAGAACCACGTGAGTCTAAACTATCTTCACTGCGGAGGCTCGATTGTCCCGGTGTGTCCCCTGATGGACAGCCATAAGTTTAGAGACTTAGAACACTAAAATCCGGGGGTCGATTTCCGCTGTGGCCTCAGTCAATATCCAATAAAGTTGTCGCAGTGTCTAGTTTATTTTTTCCTTAACGTCCGACCAACCACACTGTACTGAGCACAACATTTTGATTATTACTAGCATTTATCAAAACTTTTCGTAATCTTTCTTAAAAAAAAAGAATATATTTTTTTTCAGCCCGCATAATTAATTTGATCTGAAACAGTGACGTCAATTCCCTAAGTAAACACTTAATCTAATGGCATGCCGACAGATTGCAACCTATATTCCATCCTGTTATTTCCCCTGACACGTGCTGCAATCCTCCGATTTGTTTTCTTTATTCAAATATGTAAAATCGACTGAACCAGAAATACCGAAGCATTTCCACTAAGAATCTATTTATCTAACGGTTTCACGTAAGCATAATTTTGAAGTTTTAATATTTCGTAATAAACTTTATTATTGAACTGTTTTTATTACACCACTAGGGACCGTGAATAATATCCTAATTAGATGTTACTGTCATGTTTCCACCTGGTGTCTTTTTCTATCATCTTTGCTGACATGCAATTTACAGACGAAGCAATAAAAGCGAGAAGATAAAATATTAAATGAGAAAGTTTCTCGTGTCAGCTAAACAGGAAATGTTTAGGGGAAAATCAGTGATAAGGAAAACAAAGGAAGCTGTTAGTGACTTGTTAGAAACGAATTTAATACTTTGTTATGGACTAGCGAAGTGTCGTAATTACTTCTAGTGTTTTAGGCTTAGTCTCTATAAACTAGCTGCTTTCGCTCTAGTCTAGCACTGCTAAATTTGGGACGGCTAGCGCAGATAGTGCTCGTGTATCTTTCCGCAATGTTCAAAAGAAACAGAAGCACTGAGCCAACAGCTGTGTGATTGAACAGAGGTTTCTCACGCTTCGTTTTACAGAAATAAAAACAGATGAACTTTCATGTATATCATTTCAACGTACCCTACGGTAAAAAAGTAGGCACTGATATATGTACATTACCGTATGCTATGGTAAGACAAAAAAAAAAACAAAATTGTATAGACCTGGTTTATACTTATAACCACGATCTAAACATGAACAACTTTGTTATACTTACAACTATGATCTAAACATGTAAAACTTTGTTATACTTATAACTGTGATCTAAACATGTAAAACTTGGTTATACTTATAACTATGATCTAAACATGTAAAACTTGGTTACACTTATATATGTAAGAACCCATTAAACTAGATGGCCAGTGAGAACCCATCAAACCAGATGGCCAGTGAGAACCCATCAAACTAGATGACCAGTAAGACGCAAAAATAACAATTTATAGCGAGATACAATTGTTTACGCTCAACGTAATCACATTCCATCGATATTCATCGTGCTTGACCATCAGTAACGGATTTATTGTCCATCAGCCATGAGTTTATTGACTACTAGTCTTTTCTGTAAAATATCTGTTGCCAATAAATCAATGAAGACTGCAATACTTTAGCACACACCTCCACCCCTCGAGACACAGTGCTATGTCTGACGACTTACAACGCTGAAAACTTGGTTTCGACATCCGTAGTGGGCAGAGCATAGATAACCCAATGTATAGCTTTGTATTGTAGAAACATGTACCAATGTATAGCTTTGTATTGTAAATACATGTACCAATGTATAGCTTTGTATTGTAAAGACATGCACTTTCACATCAACAGTAGCCAGAGCCTGCTGTAGGTCCAGTGATGACGTGTTAGGGTTTTTAGAGACCTCTTTTAGCACCTTGCGGTCTGCTCTCGAGGTGAACTTGCTTGGACAGACCTGGGCATGTTGGCAGTTGTTTTGAAAGCCCCCCACTTGTTGACTATTTTACGGACAGTGAAATGGCTGATTTCAAAATCTTTTGGGATCTTTTTAAATCCCTTACCAGACTCATAAGCTGCTATAATTTTCTTTCTGAAGGCATCAGACAGCTCTTTTGCTCTCACCACGGTGCTCACTCTCACTTCAACAGTCAGGAGCACACCAAACTAAATGTCTGAGGTTTAAATAGGGCAAGCCTCATTCAAAATGCTGAGTAACGATCTTCTAATCATGTGCACCTGGTGTGATACACCTGTGTGTGAGTTGAACCATTTTAAGTGGGAACAAATGTGGGGTGTCCTAACTTTTTCCTCAGTTAGAATATACATTTTGTAGAATTACATTTACAGAAGATCTTGAAAAGTCTTTTCTTCAGTTTTAATTGTTTGGTTATATTCCTATAATCTCTCAGTATTGGTAAAATTGAGATCAAATATTTATATCTGTATCTATATACAAAAATGTTACAAAAATACACAGACTTTTATAGGGTGTCTTAACTTTTTCAGATGACTGTAGGTTGGCCCGGTATGGCCAAGTGTGTTAAGGCGTTCGCCTCGTAATCTGAGGGTCGCGTGTTCGAATCCCAGTCGCACCAAACATGCTCGCCCTTTCAGTCATGGGGCATTAAAACGTGACGGTTAATCCCACTATTCGCTGGTGAAAGAGTAGCCCAAGGGTTGGTGATGGGTGGTGATAACTAGCTGCCTTCCCTCTTGTCTTACACTGCTAAATTATGGACGGCTAGTGCGGATAGTTCTCGTGTAGCTTACTGTAAAATTCAAAAACAATCAAACACTTAAAATTACTAAATGCATAGTTAGAATATTTTGTAGGAGTAAGTTGTCATATTATATAATAAACACACATTTTTTCCATCACATTATATTGTAATGTTTTATAAGGTAATGTAAAGCTGGGGTTGATAACATTTTGTAGAATGGATGGCAGCTGCCTGTTGGGGAGACACAAGTGCAGAGGACGCCATTCTACAAAGTTTCATCCTGAATGCTCTGCCTAAAAAATCTATCAAAGATTCTACGTTTGAATAGGTTTACGGAACAAACATATACTTCCATTTTCCAGTTGAAGGAAACTTAAACAAACTTTGGTCGTAGAAAAGTTTAGCTTGTTGGTTAAACTGAGTTCCCGAAAACTCGGTAAAATTTATAATGAACAGAAATATTTTACGGAGTGACGACACAAATATACGGTTTAATCCTTCTGAAAGCTGCACTGGTACTTCGTATTAAAGGATTAACAGCTAAAGGGCCTCATTTGTTACAACGAACATGATATAATTAGGCTAAATGATTAATCGTTTTTAAGACCAGTAGACCTAAGTGAATGCGACAGAAATGGTTTACGATAGGTTTTATTACACTTATAATAACGTATAAGATTTCTCCCAGGCTCTGAAGAGATAACCACAAAGAAAAGTGCACTGTTGTGCAACTAAAAATAGTGACTGTGCTTTGAAAGTGTTGATTAATTGAAGTGATTAACACCTATGTGTTCTTACAGGTCCTCTTGAAAACCAATGTTTAATGGATATTCGATGGGAAGAACTGTGCCAAGCTCGTGAGATTTTCAAAAACTTACAAAATGTTGTCGAAAAATCGATAAACAATTTAATGATATTTGTAGGCTTCTGTTTTTATTTATAAATTAATTAACAAATCCTTATATATTACTACTTGGTTTCCATATTTAGCACCGCAAAGGATCTCCTATGCTAACAAAATTTCAAAAGTTACCAATATTTCAGTCAACTGGTTTCCTTCTCCACATGTTTAGATCACAGTTATAAGTATATCCCAGTTTTACATGTTTAGATCACACTTATAAGTATAACCAAGTTTTACATGTTTAGATCACAGTTATAAGTGTAACCAAGTTTTACATGTTTAGATCACAGTTATAAGTATATCCCAGTTTTACATGTTTAGATCACAGTCATAAGTATAACCAAGTTTTACATGTTTAGATCACAGTTATAAGTATAACCAAGTTTTACATGTTTAGATCATAGTTATAAGTATATCCCAATTTTACATGTTTAGATACAGTCATAAGTATAACCAAGTTTTACATGTTTAGATCACAGTTATAAGTATATCCCAGTTTTACATGTTTAGATCACAGTTATAAGTATAACCAAGTTTTACATGTTTAGATCATAGTTATAAGTATATCCAAGTTTTACATGTTTAGATCACAGTTATAAGTATAACCAAGTTTTACATGTTTAGATCACAGTTATAAGTATATCCCAGTTTTACATGTTTAGATACAGTTATAAGTATATCCCAGTTTTACATGTTTAGATCACAGTTATAAGTATAACCAAGTTTTACATGTTTAGATCATAGTTATAAGTATATCCCAGTTTTACATGTTTAGATCATAGTTATAAGTATATCCCAGTTTTACATGTTTAGATACAGTTATAAGTATATCCCAGTTTTACATGTTTAGATCACAGTTATAAGTATATCCAAGTTTTACATGTTTAAATCACAGTTATAAGTATAACCAAGTTTTACATGTTTAGATCACAGTTATAAGTATAACCAAGTTTTACATGTTTAGATCACAGTTATAAGTATAACCAAGTTTTACATGTTTAGATCACAGTTATAAGTATATCCCAGTTTTACATGTTTAGATCACAGTAATAAGTATATCCAGTTTTACATGTTTAGATCACAGTTATAAGTATATCCAAGTTTTACATGTTTAGATCACAGTTATAAGTATATCCAAGTTTTACATGTTTAGATCACAGTCATAAGTATAACCAAGTTTTACATGTTTAGATCACAGTTATAAGTATATCCAAGTTTTACATGTTTAGATCACAGTCATAAGTATAACCAAGTTTTACATGTTTAGATCACAGTTATAAGTATATCCCAGTTTTACATGTTTAGATCACAGTTATAAGTATAACCAAGTTTTACATGTTTAGATCACAGTTATAAGTATAACCAAGTTTTACATGTTTAGATACAGTTATAAGTATATCCCAGTTTTACATGTTTAGATCACAGTCATAAGTATAACCAAGTTTTACATGTTTAGATCACAGTTATAAGTATAACCAAGTTTTACATATAGTTTGATAGGTTGTTTGTGTTCACATAACTACAATTTTATCCATGTTTTATGTATACTATGACAATTTGCTAAAACTGAATCTCACAACTATGACAATTTGTTAAAACTGAATCTCACAACTATGACAATTTGTTAAAACTGAATCTCACAACTATGACAATTTGTTAAAACTGAATCTAACAACTATGACAATTTGTTAAAACTGAATCTCACAACTATGGCAAGTTGTTAAAACTGGATCTAACAACTATGACAATTTGTTAAAACTGAATCTCACTACTATGACAATTTGTTAAAACTGAATCTAACAACTATGACAATTTGTTAAAACTGAATCTCACAACTATGACAATCTGTTAAAACTGAATCTAACAACTATGACAAGTTGTTAAAACTGAATCTCACAACTATGGCAAGTTGTTAAAACTGGATCTAACAACTATGACAATTTGTTAAAACTGAATCTCACAACTATGGCAAGTTGTTAAAACTGAATCTCACAACTATGGCAAGTTGTTAAAACTGGATCTAACAACTATGACAATTTGTTAAAACTGAATCTAACAACTATGGCAAGTTGTTAAAACTGAATCTAACAACTATGACAATTTGTTAAAACTGAATCTAACAACTATGACAATTTGTTAAAACTGAATCTAACAACTATGACAATTTGTTAAAACTGAATCTCACAACTATGACAATTTGTTAAAACTGAATCTCACAACTATGAAAATTTGTTAAAACTGAATCTAACAACTATGACAATTTGTTAAAACTGAATCTAACAACTATGACAAGTTGTTAAAACTGAATCTAACAACTATGACAATTTGTTAAAACTGAATCTCACAACTATGACAATTTGTTAAAACTGAATCTCACAACTATGAAAATTTGTTAAAACTGAATCTAACAACTATGACAATTTGTTAAAACTGAATCTAACAACTATGACAAGTTGTTAAAACTGAATCTAACAACTATGACAATTTGTTAAAACTGAATCTCACAACTATGACAATTTGTTAAAACTGAATCTCCTTCTCACAACTATGACAATTTGTTAAAACTGAATCTCCTTCTCACAACTATGACAAATGTTAATGGAGAAACACTGCTCACTCTTTAAGCAGATGTGATCTCCAATGTTCTCTCAAATATTTTTTTTTTATATCTGGGACATTTAGTTCTTTTTGCCGTGAACCGAGCGCGTGTCCATATATCACCTTAACTATGCATGTAAGTGTCGAACCCAATCTTCTGACGGGTTTCTGATGATTTACCACAAAAATTGGACAATTTATTCGTAAGTATAAACTCTATAGGCTTTTAGGAAGAGAAACATGAGAGAGTAAATATATATATATATTTTATGATGGTTCTAGGTTCGTCTTGTAAATAGTTCATATACGGCCGTAGTTTCTTGTAGGTATTGTGCAAGGACTTCAACCTTTACTAATTTTATTTAAATATTTCAAATACTGCATATTATCACACGTGTAGCACTTAAGCATATTGCACGATGTATGTCTATATCTACAACTGTATTTTGAAAAGAATAATCAAAGTGTATTAAATATCCATTATGTTATGCATTCTGAGTTTTATATTACTTTATAACGATTTAGATTATTCTTGTTAACGTTATGAGCTGAGTAGATCGTAAGAATCAATCTACATGGACAGTTCTATAATTTTCATCTTACAACTCATGAATATTTGTACGAAAATGGTGTAACAAAAGTGGAGTTACTCTTTGTTTGATGTTTGATAGGTACGCAAAGATAGTCGAAGGCTATCTGCGCTAACTTTCCCTGACATAGCAATGATAGACTAGAAAAAAACCAGCAAATTACCCTCACTCACCGCCAACTCTTTGACCACTCTCTTACCCATGAAAAGTGGGATTAACCAACACATTATGACGGCCTTACGGCCACAAGTTAAGTTTAATTATATTGAGTCAGAAGAACAAACGACAAGGTTTACTGATAAGCTGTTTATGTTATACTTAATGACAAGGTTTACTGATGAACTGTTTATGTTATACTTAATGACAAGGTTTACTGACGTGAACTGTTTGTTTTACTTAATGACAAGGTTTACTGATGAACTGTTTATGTTATACTTAATGACAAGGTTTACTGATGAACTGTTTATGTTATACATAATGACAAGGTTTACTGATGAACTGTTTATGTTATACTTAATGACAAGGTTTACTGATGAACTGTTTATGTTATACTTAATGACAAGGTTTACTGATGAACTGTTTATGTTATACTTAATGACAAGGTTTACTGATGAACTGTTTATGTTATACTTAATGACAAGGTTTACTGATGAACTGTTTATGTTATACTTAATGACAAGGTTTACTGATGAACTGTTTATGTTATACATAATGACAAGGTTTACTGATGAACTGTTTATGTTATACTTAATGACAAGGTTTACTGATGAACTGTTTATGTTATACTTAATGACAAGGTTTACTGATGAACTGTTTATGTTATACTTAATGACAAGGTTTACTGATGAACTGTTTATGTTATACTTAATGACAAAATTTACTGACGTGAACTGTTTATGTTATACTTAATGACAAGGTTTACTGATGAGCTGTTTATGTTATACATAATGACAAGGTTTACTGACGTGAACTGTTTATGTTATACTTAATGACAAGGTTTACTGACGTGAACTGTTTATGTTATACTTAATGACAAGGTTTACTGATGAACTGTTTATGTTATACTTAATGACAAGGTTTACTGATGAGCTGTTTATTTTATACATAATGGCAAGGTTTACTAACGTGAACTGTTTATGTTATACTTAATGACAAGGTTTACTGTCGTGAACTGTTTATGTTATACTTAATGACAAGGTTTACTGATGAGCTGTTTATGTTATACATAATGACAAGGTTTACTGATGAACTGTTTATGTTATACTTAATGACAAGGTTTACTGATGAACTGTTTATGTTATACTTAATGACAAGGTTTACTGATGAACTGTTTATGTGAAACTTAATGACAAGGTTTACTGACGTGAACTGTTTATGTTATACTTAATAACAAGGTTTACTGATGAACTGTTTATGTTATACTTAATGACAAGGTTTACTGATGAGCTGTTTATGTTATACTTCATGACAAGGTTTACTGATGAACTGTTTATGTTATAATTAATGACAAGGTTTACTGATGAGCTGTTTATGTTATATATAATGACAAGATTTACTAACGTGAACTGTTTATGTTATACTTAATGACAAGGTTTACTGACGAACTGTTTATGATATACTTAATGACAAGGTTTACTGACGTGAACTGTTTGTTTTACTTAATGACAAGGTTTACTGATGAACTGTTTATGTTATACTTAATGACAAGGTTTACTGACGTGAACTGTTTATGTTATACATAATGACAAGGTTTATTGATGAACTGTTTATGTTATACTTAATGACAAGGTTTACTGACGTGAACTGTTTATGTTATACTTAATGACAAGGTTTACTGATGAACTGTTTATGTTATACTTAATGACAAGGTTTACTGATGAGCTGTTTATGTTATACTTAATGACAAGGTTTACTGATGAGGTGTTTATGTTATACTTAATGACAAGGTTTACTGACGTGAACTGTTTATGTTATACTTAATGACAAGGTTTACTGATGAGCTGTTTATGTTATACTTAATGACAAAATTTACTGACGTGAACTGTTTATGTTATACTTAATGACAAGGTTTACTGATGAGCTGTTTATGTTATACATAATGACAAGGTTTACTGACGTGAACTGTTTATGTTATACTTAATGACAAGGTTTATTGATGAACTGTTTATGTTATACTTAATGACAAGGTTTACTGATGAACTGTTTATGTTATACTTAATGACAAGGTTTACTGATGAACTGTTTATGTTATACTTAATGACAAGGTTTACTGACGTGAACTGTTTATGTTATACTTAATGACAAGGTTTACTGATGAGCTGTTTATGTTATACTTAATGACAAGGTTTACTGACGTGAACTGTTTATGTTATACTTAATGACAAGGTTTACTGATGAACTGTTTATGTTATACTTAATGACAAGGTTTACTGATGAGCTGTTTATTTTATACATAATGGCAAGGTTTACTAACGTGAACTGTTTATGTTATACTTAATGACAAGGTTTACTGTCGTGAACTGTTTATGTTATACTTAATGACAAGGTTTACTGATGAGCTGTTTATGTTATACATAATGACAAGGTTTACTGATGAACTGTTTATGTTATACTTAATGACAAGGTTTACTGATGAACTGTTTATGTTATACTTAATGACAAGGTTTACTGATGAACTGTTTATGTGAAACTTAATGACAAGGTTTACTGACGTGAACTGTTTATGTTATACTTAATAACAAGGTTTACTGACGTGAACTGTTTATGTTATACTTAATGACAAGGTTTACTGATGAGCTGTTTATGTTATACATAATGACAAGGTTTACTAACGTGAACTGTTTATGTTATACTTAATGACAAGGTTTACTGACGTGAACTGTTTATGTTATACTTAATGACAAGGTTCACTGATGAACTGTTTATGTTATACTTAATGACAAGGTTTACTGATGAACTGTTTATGTTATACTTAATGACAAGGTTTACTGACGTGAACTGTTTATGTTATACTTAATGACAAGGTTTACTGATGAGCTGTTTATGTTATACTTAATGACAAGGTTTACTGACGTGAACTGTTTATGTTATACTTAATGACAAGGTTTACTGATGAACTGTTTATGTTATACTTAATGACAAGGTTTACTGATGAGCTGTTTATTTTATACATAATGGCAAGGTTTACTAACGTGAACTGTTTATGTTATACTTAATGACAAGGTTTACTGTCGTGAACTGTTTATGTTATACTTAATGACAAGGTTTACTGATGAGCTGTTTATGTTATACATAATGACAAGGTTTACTGATGAACTGTTTATGTTATACTTAATGACAAGGTTTACTGATGAACTGTTTATGTTATACTTAATGACAAGGTTTACTGATGAACTGTTTATGTGAAACTTAATGACAAGGTTTACTGACGTGAACTGTTTATGTTATACTTAATGACAAGGTTTACTGACGTGAACTGTTTATGTTATACTTAATGACAAGGTTTACTGATGAGCTGTTTATGTTATACATAATGACAAGGTTTACTAACGTGAACTGTTTATGTTATACTTAATGACAAGGTTTACTGACGTGAACTGTTTATGTTATACTTAATGACAAGGTTTACTGATGAACTGTTTATGTTATACTTAATGACAAGGTTTACTGATGAACTGTTTATGTTATACTTAATGACAAGGTTTACTGATGAGCTGTTTATGTTATACTTAATGACAAGGTTTACTGATGAACTGTTTATGTTATAATTAATGACAAGGTTTACTAATGAGCTGTTTATGTTATATATAATGACAAGGTTTACTAACGTGAACTGTTTATGTTATACTTAATGACAAGGTTTACTGATGAACTGTTTATGATATACTTAATGACAAGGTTTACTGACGTGAACTGTTTGTTTTACTTAATGACAAGGTTTACTGATGAACTGTTTATGTTATACTTAATGACAAGGTTTACTGACGTGAACTGTTTATGTTATACATAATGACAAGGTTTACTGACGTGAACTGTTTATGTTATATTTGATGACAAGGTTTACTGATGAACTGTTTATGTTATACTTAATGACAAGGTTTACTGATGAACTGTTTATGTTATACTTAATGACAAGGTTTACTGATGAACTGTTTATGTTATACTTAATGACAAGGTTTACTGATGAACTGTTTATGTTATACTTAATGACAAAATTTACTGATGAGCTGTTTATGTTATACTTAATGACAAGGTTTACTGATGAACTGTTTATGTTATAATTAATGACAAGGTTTACTGATGCGCTGTTTATGTTATATATAATGACAAGGTTTACTAACGTGAACTGTTTATGTTATACTTAATGACAAGGTTTACTGATGAACTGTTTATGATATACTTAATGACAAGGTTTACTGACGTGAACTGTTTATGTTATACTTGATGACAAGGTTTACTGATGAACTGTTTATGTTATACTTAATGACAAGGTTTACTGATGAACTGTTTATGTTATACTTAATGACAAGGTTTACTGATGAACTGTTTATGATATACTTAATGACAAGGTTTACTGACGTGAACTGTTTATGTTATACTTAATGACAAGGTTTACTGATGAGCTGTTTATGTTATACATAATGACAAGGTTTACTGACGTGAACTGTTTATGTTATACTTAATGACAAGGTTTATTGATGAACTGTTTATGTTATACTTAATGACAAGGTTTACTGATGAACTGTTTATGTTATACTTAATGACAAGGTTTACTGACGTGAACTGTTTATGTTATACTTAATGACAAGGTTTACTGATGAGCTGTTTATGTTATACTTAATGACAAGGTTTACTGACGTGAACTGTTTATGTTATACTTAATGACAAGGTTTACTGATGAACTGTTTATGTTATACTTAATGACAAGGTTTACTGATGAGCTGTTTATGTTATACTTAATGACAAGGTTTACTGATGAACTGTTTATGTTATAATTAATGACAAGGTTTACTGATGCGCTGTTTATGTTATATATAATGACAAGGTTTACTAACGTGAACTGTTTATGTTATACTTAATGACAAGGTTTACTGATGAACTGTTTATGATATACTTAATGGCAAGGTTTACTGACGTGAACTGTTTATGTTATACTTGATGACAAGGTTTACTGATGAACTGTTTATGTTATACTTAATGACAAGGTTTACTGATGAACTGTTTATGTTATACTTAATGACAAGGTTTACTGATGAACTGTTTATGTTATACTTAATGACAAGGTTTACTGACGTGAACTGTTTATGTTATACTTAATGACAAGGTTTACTGATGAGCTGTTTATGTTATACATAATGACAAGGTTTACTGACGTGAACTGTTTATGTTATACTTAATGACAAGGTTTATTGATGAACTGTTTATGTTATACTTAATGACAAGGTTTACTGATGAACTGTTTATGTTATACTTAATGACAAGGTTTACTGACGTGAACTGTTTATGTTATACTTAATGACAAGGTTTACTGATGAGCTGTTTATGTTATACTTAATGACAAGGTTTACTGACGTGAACTGTTTATGTTATACTTAATGACAAGGTTTACTGATGAACTGTTTATGTTATACTTAATGACAAGGTTTACTGATGAGCTGTTTATTTTATACATAATGACAAGGTTTACTAACGTGAACTGTTTATGTTATACTTAATGACAAGGTTTACTGTCGTGAACTGTTTATGTTATACTTAATGACAAGGTTTACTGATGAGCTGTTTATGTTATACATAATGACAAGGTTTACTGATGAACTGTTTATGTTATACTTAATGACAAGGTTTACTGATGAACTGTTTATGTTATACTTAATGACAAGGTTTACTGATGAACTGTTTATGTTATACTTAATGACAAGGTTTACTGACGTGAACTGTTTATGTTATACTTAATGACAAGGTTTACTGACGTGAACTGTTTATGTTATACTTAATGACAAGGTTTACTGATGAGCTGTTTATGTTATACATAATGACAAGGTTTACTAATGTGAACTGTTTATGTTATACTTAATGACAAGGTTTACTGATGAACTGTTTATGTTATACTTAATGACAAGGTTTACTGATGAACTGTTTATGTTATACTTAATGACAAGGTTTACTGATGAGCTGTTTATATTATACTTAATGACAAGGTTTACTGATGAACTGTTTATGTTATAATTAATGACAAGGTTTACTAATGAGCTGTTTATGTTATATATAATGACAAGGTTTACTAACGTGAACTGTTTATGTTATACTTAATGACAAGGTTTACTGATGAACTGTTTATGATATACTTAATGACAAGGTTTACTGACGTGAACTGTTTATGTTATACATAATGACAAGGTTTACTGACGTGAACTGTTTATGTTATACTTGATGACAAGGTTTACTGATGAACTGTTTATGTTATACTTAATGACAAGGTTTACTGATGAACTGTTTATGTTATACTTAATGACAAGGTTTACTGATGAACTGTTTATGTTATACTTAATGACAAGGTTTACTGATGAACTGTTTATGTTATACTTAATGACAAGGTCTACTGATGAGCTGTTTATGTTATGCTTAATGACAAGGTTTACTGATGAACTGTTTATGTTATAATTAATGACAAGGTTTACTGATGCGCTGTTTATGTTATATATAATGACAAGGTTTACTAACGTGAACTGTTTATGTTATACTTAATGACAAGGTTTACTGATGAACTGTTTATGATATACTTAATGACAAGGTTTACTGACGTGAACTGTTTATGTTATACTTGATGACAAGGTTTACTGATGAACTGTTTATGTTATACTTAATGACAAGGTTTACTGATGAACTGTTTATGTTATACTTAATGACAAGGTTTACTGATGAACTGTTTATGTTATACTTAATGACAAGGTCTACTGATGAGCTGTTTATGTTATGCTTAATGACAAGGTTTACTGATGAACTGTTTATGTTATAATTAATGACAAGGTTTACTGATGCGCTGTTTATGTTATATATAATGACAAGGTTTACTAATGAACTGTTTATGTTATACTTAATGACAAGGTTTACTGATGAACTGTTTATGATATACTTAATGACAAGGTTTACTGACGTGAACTGTTTATGTTATACTTGATGACAAGGTTTACTGATGAACTGTTTATGTTATACTTAATGACAAGGTTTACTGATGAACTGTTTATGTTATACTTAATGACAAGGTTTACTGATGAACTGTTTATGTTATACTTAATGACAAGGTTTACTGATGAACTGTTTATGTTATACTTAATGACAAGGTTTACTGATGAACTGTTTATGTTATACTTAATGACAAGGTTTACTGATGAACTGTTTATGTTATACTTAATGACAAGGTTTACTGATGAACTGTTTATGTTATACTTAATGACAAGGTTTACTGATGAACTGTTTATGTTATACTTAATGACAAGGTTTACTGATGAGCTGTTTATGTTATACTTAATGACAAGGTTTACTGATGAACTGTTTATGTTATACATAATGACAAGGTTTACTGACGTGAACTGTTTATGTTATACTTAATGACAAGGTTTACTGATGAGCTGTTTATGTTATACTTAATGACAAGGTTTACTGACGTGAACTGTTTATGTTATACTTAATGACAAGGTTTACTGATGAGCTGTTTATGTTATACTTAATGTCAAGGTTTACTGATGAACTGTTTGTTATACATTAAATAATGCAGGAATCTTCAATCATTGTGTTTCATTATCTATTTTTTTCAGGTACATGAATTTTTTAATGGACAGAATGACTAATTGTTGTGTTCTTACGTTTCTCTAACGTTCATAAAACTTTACCTCTTACCTAATTAACCCATTTTTAACCTCTAATGATCAGAGACACTGATCGCTCTTTATGAGACATAACTGGAGTTTCAAACACCCCAAGATGTACTATCAAAATAAAAAGTTCATGACGTCACTTTATATACGTTAGTATCACACATCTCACATCCAAATATGAATTCAATTAAAGCGCTGAAAAGTAAACCACATGCACCAATGTTAATATAATGTTTTTAAATAAAACATGAGTGTGACAGTGGTTCTAATCCCCATAGTAAAACATGAGTATGACAGTGGTTCTAATCCCGACAGTTTCTCAATATTTCTCTGAGATCTTTTGTTATTCAACTTCCAGGAAAAAACTGTCCTTCCCAAAATGATCGAGTTACTTATATCAATAGTTACCGATAGTAGTCAAAGTATTAAATGCAATATTGATTGATAATCTTTCAATAACATGCTTGAAGCAGATTCTCGTGATAGACTATTTATGAACCTGTACTATGTTACTCCTGGCTCTCCTATCACATCATTCAAGGTCCACTATCTTGAATGAGTATCACCCAAAACAACAGTCTACAACTATTCAGCACCACGTGGCTACCACCTATCAGTTGTATTTCGTATACCAACTGTCGTGGTATTGACGTAAAGTGATCACTTAAAAAAAGTATTTTCTTATGTCAAACTTGTGACCAATAATGTTTAAATTCTGAATACTTTATTTACTTATACAAATACTTACCGTTCTACATGTTTATTAACTAATGTTTATGTTACACAACTCCTTGATCTGACACAATCTCTACATAACATTATATTGTTAAGTTGATACAATTTGTGTAAGTTTCTATTTTTATCTCTTAATTCCAAACTTGTCATAGTTCGTATTTCAACATTTTAGATTCGGGCAAAAGTATTTAAAGTCAGTTATCAATTTTTGTTAGGACTGTTGCTTTGATGCCTGTAAAACAAAACTGTTCCACAGAGAAACGAAGTTTATTGTTCAGTACACTGTGACTTTGTAGAAGATTATTGTTAAGTACACTGTTACTTTGTAGAAGATTATTGTTCAGTACACTGTTACTTTGTAGAAGATTATTGTTCAGTACACTGTTACTTTGTAGAAGATTATTGTTCAGTACACTGTTACTTTGTAGAAGATTATTGTTCAGTACACTGTTACTTTGTAGAAAATTATTGTTCAGTACACTGTTAATTTGTAGAAGATTATTGTTCAGTACACTGTTACTTTGTATGAGATGTTAAAGATATTGTAATAAAATTATTTAAAACCTTATAACTGAACCGCTGACTGGGCAGACTGGAAATCTTTTCCTGAAGAAGGAAGATAATCTGTCGAATGTTATAAAGTTTTATCTCTTTTTTACCCACGTATTTCTCTGATCTCAAGAAAGTTTCTAATTACTCAGGAAATATTAAAACTCCTGACACACCAGAATTTTCAATGAAAGTTTTGTTAGAATATTAAAACTCCTGACACACCAGGATTTTCAATGAAAGTTTTGTTAGAATATTAAAACTCCTGACACACCAGGATTTTCAATGAAAGTTTTGTTAGAATATTAAAACTCCTGACACACCAGGATTTTCAATGAAATTTTGTTAGAATATTAAAACTCCTGACACACCAGGATTTTCAATGAAAGTTTTGTTAGAATATTAAAACTCCTGACACACCAGGATTTTCAATGAAAGTTTTGTTAGAATATTAAAACTTTTGACACACCAGGATTTTCAATGAAAGTTTTGTTAGAATATTACAACTCCTGACACACCAGGATTTTCAATGAAAGTTTTCATAAATCTAAGATTATTGTAGAAAGTTGTTCAAACATTGAAATTTCTGGTGCGCCAATTTTCCGATTAATAGTTTCATAAAACTAGGAAATCGATTCTTAAAGAGTTCTTCAAGCGTTCCTGAAACACCCTGATACACCAACTTTTGTATTAATGGTTTTGGAGGCTCAAACAACGGTTTGTAACATAATACACTAAAATAACATCTTTGCACAAATTATTTCAACAATAATTTCAGTAAACTGGTGTCGACAAACATAAATGAAACACAGTCTTGTGGGACATAAAACTTAAGAGAAGCAGTGAGATAGTGTCTGGGTTGTAATTCAAAGCTCTTAATAATCGCCCTTATAACCAAATATAAACGTCTTTCTCACACACTGGTGGGTTGTAGAATCTATTGACAAGTATGATTGTCTGTATAAATCTTACGCTCTCTCCAAATCAGTTGGAACATCCTTGATATAAGCTCCAATGTTGATAAACAAGTTTCTCGTGACGTATGTGGTTAAAGCAACGCTGTAATTTGTCAGTTAGTCAGCTGGCACGAAGTTAACGTGTCATGTTGGAATTAATTTGAATAATTATTGCAGCGGAAACTTGTGAGATGTGCACTTAGAAATTATGTTTTGTTGTTTTAATTAAGACGAGTCACACACTTGCTAGCGAGATTCAAATACGTGTCATAACGACAGTACACGTCACGTACCCTTTTAAAATAAGTACACCAACAGGGTTTTCATGAGTAGCTTATCAGCTAGATGTAAGTTCATTTTCTCACTTCTTACAGTGAATTATACGGTTTTTATAAACTGAGTAACGGAGTCTAATGTATGATGTGTTATCTTCTAGACTAAATTCAATATGATACCGTCAAATCTTGTAATATTGTTTTTGTTATGTTTGTAATTTATTCTGTTTCAAATTTTCCCTGACGGCTTAGACTTATATCAAGGATTATGCCGCATAAAAAATCGGGTTCGATCCCTCGGAACAGAAATTGTAAATATAGACTACTACATAGTTCGATTCTTCAAAAAATCGACTGGGTGGGAAAATTGCATTACCGATTTATCCCAGAACTCTGGCCTCTTTTACGTTTTATCTTTCATAATCGTTTTACGATAACACTAGCATGCGTCTATATTAAAACAAGAGAAACATAACAATTCTAGTTTCATTGAAATGTACCACTATTGGATACACTCGTATGATTTTAGGCACACATTAAATAGAGTAAAACTACTGCTTTCAACATTGTTGTTTTTAGTATTTAACAACAAAATATTCAAAAGTTGAAAACCTAAAATATTTTGTACACACTCAATGAAATGCAAATACTTTTTAAAGCACGAACTATACATTACGTAGAAACTATGTTCCAAGCAGGTTAAGTTCTGTAAACACGAGATCGTAACAACCGCAAGGGAAAGGTTGCTAACGGTTTGTCAAAACACATACACGTTGCCTAGCAATATTTAGCAGACGACAGAGCTCATAGATGACGCCAAGATAAACTCTGTACATACCTGAAACTTAAGAGGGAATATAGAGTATCTTTTTATTATGTAGTTTTTCATATTTTCTACAACAAACATAAAAATAAAAACTTATTTAATTGCTTCAGATATGTCAAAATTATAACGGGTATGGGGAATCTTGTTTATGTAGTCCTCATGGGGAATCTTGTTTATGTGGTCCTCATGGGGAATCGTGTTTATGTAGTCCTCATGGGGAATCTTGTTTATGTGGTCCTCATGGGCAATCTTGTTTATGTCGTCCTCATGGGGAATCTTGTTTATGTAGCTTTCATGGGGAATCTTGTTTATGTAGTTCTCATGGGGAATCTTGTTTATGTAGTTTTCATGGGGAATCTTGTTTATGTAGTCCTCATGGGAAATCTTATTTATGTAGTTCTCATGGGAAATCTTGTTTATGTAGTTTTCATGGGGAATCTTGTTTATGTAGTCCTCATGGGGAATCTTGTTTATGTGGTCCTCATGGGCAATCTTGTTTATGTGGTCCTCATGGGCAATCTTGTTTATGTCGTCCTCATGGGGAATCTTGTTTATGTAGTCCTCATGGGGAATCTTATTTATGTAGTCCTCATGGGGAATCTTATTTACGTAGTTCTCATGGGGAATCTTGTTTATGTAGTTTTCATGGGGAATCTTGTTTATGTAGTCCTCATGGGGAATCTTATTTATGTAGTTTTCATGGGGAATCTTGTTTATGTAGTTCTCATGGGGAATCTTGTTTATGTAGTCCTCATGGGGAATCTTGTTTATGTAGTCCTCATGGGGAATCTTGTTTATGTGGTCCTCATGGGGAATCTTGTTTATGTAGTTCTCATGGGGAATCTTATTTATGTAGTTTTCATGGGGAATCTTGTTTATGTAGTTCTCATGGGGAATCTTGAGATATGTCGTGTGTGTGTTTTTCTTATAGCAAAGCCACATTTGGCTATCTGCTGAGTCCACCGAGAGGATTCGAACCCCTGATTTTAGTGTTGTAAATCAGTAGACTGACCGCTGTACCAGTGGTGCACACACATATATAGTGTTATTTTTTTTCTTGCCCAAATAAAACCTCTTGAAACATAAAAATTAGTTGGTAACAAACGTGTTTAAACATTAGAGATCGGTATAACGGCCCCCTATTGGTCAGATGTAAGTTTGAAGACTTTAAACCGTGGTGGACACAGCACAAATACTCCATCAAGTAGCTACTGCTAACCAACAAACAAATAAAAACACGTATAAAAAGGAAGAATATTTTTGCTTCAAAAAGTTCTCGCGAAGTTAGACAAAGGACTATTTTGTCTAATATTGAACGGGTGTACTAGAAGCAAATTACCTAGGTTACACATCAATTGCAAACTCCTGTGTTACGTGTTTGTAGTGATTTTGCAACAACGGGACGTGCACCATGAATTCCAGGACTCGGAGTCAGACCACGCTCATGTGAACGAGCCTGCGTGAACACGAAACGTCCAACGTAGCTTTACTCAGGAAATTCATAATGTTTCGCATGATCTTCTTTATCATTGGGGCACAAGTAAGAATAATCGAAGCAACGAAACGGTAGACAGCAAGAAAAGTTTCATTGTTCGAATATAAATAACTATGTTTGGGTTTGTTTGTTTGTTTGTTTTGTTGAATTTCTCGCAAACGTACACGAGGGCTATCTGTGCTAGTCGTCCCTAATTTAGCAATGTAAGACTAGAGGGAAGGCAGCTAGTTATCATCACCCACCGCCAACTCTTGGACTACTCTTTTATCAACGAAAAGTGGGATTGACCGTCACGTCATAACACCGCCACGGCTGAAAGGGCGAGCATGTTTAGTGTGACGTGGTTTCTTTACCAAAACATTCTTTAACACGAATGAACATTCTCATAAAAAACGTAATATTTTAGGGTCATGTCATAAACTCCGAGTATTGGCCTTGTTGTAAAAGTGCCACTTTTAATTTTGGTTTCTACCAAGACGTTGTGTCTTCTCCTATGTGTCAGTGCTGAGTTTAGAGACTTACAAGGCTAAAGTTAGACAGCGGCTAGTCCATTGTATAACTTTGTGCTTAATTTAAAAACAACGAGCTGGAATAGCTGTATCTTAGGGTTAACTCACTGTGATCGATATTTGTGATAGAAAAAACGAACTGGAAGAAAAAGCGAAAGTGGATTTAATCCAGGATTCATGAGGCATCAGAGCTAGTCACTCCAAGACAACGAACCCTATAGACGATAAAACTCAGAAAGAAATAAGAGAAGAGAGAAACAAACACTAATGACAGAAACATATTTATTCATCGTAGGTCTGTCTGGAAGACGGCAGCTACCTAGGGACTTTGTTTGTTTTTTTTTTACTTGGTCACTGTCTTATGAAGAACAAATCCTACCCAGACCGGTTTCCTGACCGGTTTCCTTCATATCGACTTAAATCTATCCCTCTAGGCAGAGGTTTCCAACAAACGTTCCTAACACCCGTAGATTTGCTGAAAAAGAAACCAGCGACTGTTTCCACGGAAGAATTCTCAGTATTGTTGTTTGTCCTTGACCGAGAATTGGGAAATCGACCTTCTGGCTAGCTACTCACAGCAGAATAAATCTCCGTGAAATTCGATCTTGGTTTTCTACATATTTTAGAATTATTTTTATTGAGAATGTATTAGAATGTATGGATTTCTGGAGTAGATAATGATAAATCAAGAGACGTTTGGCAGCTGCGAAAATATATTTTATTTTAATATACTCAAAGAAAACTAGTTTCCAAGTACAAGAAACAGTTTTTCTTGAAGATAATTATTTTATAAAAGTAAATATAATATTTTATGAATAACGGTAACTTGTTACCAAGAAAATAAACATTTAGTTAAAGAGTTGTTATTCGATTTCCTTTTGTTCGGTTTTCCTGTCGTATCAAACAGCTGTTGTTGAAGGAGTTAATTAATGTTAGTTTCACCATATCTGTACCTTGTTAATGTTAGTTTCACCATATCTGTACCTTGTTAATGTTAGTTTCACCATATCTGTACCTTGTTAATGTTAGTTTCACCATATCTGTACCTTGTTAATGTTAGTTTCACCATATCTGTACCTTGTTAAAGTTAGTTTCACCATATCTGTACCTTGTTAATGTTAGTTTCACCATATCTGTACCTTGTTAATGTTAGTTTCACCATATCTGTACCTTGTTAATGTTAGTTTCACCAAATCTGTACCTTGTTAATGTTAGTTTCACCATATCTGTACCTTGTTAATGTTAGTTTCACCAAATCTGTACCTTGTTAAAGATAGTTTCACCATATCTGTACCTTGTTAATATTAGTTTCACCATATCTGTACCTTGTTAATGTTAGTTTCACCATATCTGTACCTTGTTAATGTTAGTTTCACCAAATCTGTACCTTGTTAATGTTAGTTTCACCAAATCTGTACCTTGTTAATGTTAGTTTTACCAAATCTGTAGATGGTAATGTTAGTTTCACCAAATCTGTACCTTGTTAATGTTAGTTTCACCATATCTGTACCTTGTTAATGTTACTTTCACCAAATCTGTACCTTGTTAATGTTAGTTTCACCATATCTGTACCTTGTTAATGTTAGTTTCACCAAATCTGTACCTTGTTAATGTTAGTTTCACCATATCTGTACCTTGTTAATGTTAGTTTCACCAAATCTGTACCTTGTTAATGTTAGTTTCACCAAATCTGTAACTTGTTAATGTTAGTTTCACCATATCTGTACCTTGTTAATGTTAGTTTCACCAAATCTGTACCTTGTTAATGTTAGTTTCACCAAATCTGTACCTTGTTAATGTTAGTTTCACCATATCTGTACCTTGTTAATGTTAGTTTCACAATATCTGTACCTTGTTAATGTTAGTTTCACCATATCTGTACCTTGTTAATGTTAGTTTCACCAAATCTGCACCTTGTTAATGTTAGTTTCACCAAATCTGTACCTTGTTAATGTTAGTTTCACCATATCTGTACCTTGTTAATGTTAGTTTCACCATATCTGTACCTTGTTAATGTTAGTTTCACCAAATCTGTACCTTGTTAATGTTAGTTTCACCATATCTGTACCTTGTTAATGTTAGTTTCACCATATCTGTACCTTGTTAATGTTAGTTTCACCATATCTGTACCTTGTTAATGTTACTTTCACCATATCTGTACCTTGTTAATGTTAGTTTCACCATATCTGTACCTTGTTTATGTTAGTTTCACCAAATCTGTACCTTGTTAATGTTAGTTTCACCAAATCTGTACCTTGTTAATGTTAGTTTCACCAAATCTGTACCTTGTTAATGTTAGTTTCACCAAATCTGTACCTTGTTAATGTTAGTTTCACCATATCTGTACCTTGTTAATGTTAGTTTCACCATATCTGTACCTTGTTAATGTTAGTTTCACCAAATCTGTACCTTGTTAATGTTAGTTTCACCATATCTGTACCTTGTTAATGTTAGTTTCACCAAATCTGTACCTTGTTAATGTTAGTTTCACCAAATCTGTAACTTGTTAATGTTAGTTTCACCATATCTGTACCTTGTTAATGTTAGTTTCACCAAATCTGTACCTTGTTAATGTTAGTTTCACCAAATCTGTACCTTGTTAATGTTAGTTTCACCATATCTGTACCTTGTTAATGTTAGTTTCACAATATCTGTACCTTGTTAATGTTAGTTTCACCATATCTGTACCTTGTTAATGTTAGTTTCACCAAATCTGTACCTTGTTAATGTTAGTTTCACCAAATCTGTACCTTGTTAATGTTAGTTTCACCATATCTGTACCTTGTTAATGTTAGTTTCACCATATCTGTACCTTGTTAATGTTAGTTTCACCAAATCTGTACCTTGTTAATGTTAGTTTCACCATATCTGTACCTTGTTAATGTTAGTTTCACCATATCTGTACCTTGTTAATGTTAGTTTCACCATATCTGTACCTTGTTAATGTTACTTTCACCATATCTGTACCTTGTTAATGTTAGTTTCACCATATCTGTACCTTGTTAATGTTAGTTTCACCATATCTGTACCTTGTTTATGTTAGTTTCACCAAATCTGTACCTTGTTAATGTTAGTTTCACCAAATCTGTACCTTGTTAATGTTAGTTTCACCAAATCTGTACCTTGTTAATGTTAGTTTCACCAAATCTGTACCTTGTTAATGTTAGTTTCACCATATCTGTACCTTGTTAATGTTAGTTTCACCATATCTGTACCTTGTTAATGTTAGTTTCACCATATCTGTACCTTGTTAATGTTAGTTTCACCATATCCGTACCTTGTTAATGTTACTTTCACCATATCTGTACCTTGTTAATGTTAGTTTCACCAAATCTGTACCTTGTTAATGTTAGTTTCACCATATCTGTACCTTGTTAATGTTAGTTTCACCATATCTGTACCTTGTTAATGTTAGTTTCACCATATCAGTGATCAGTGAGATGTTCTACCCTTTATTAACTACAAACTGTTATGTGTGATCAATGAGTTGTTCTACTCTTTATTAACAACAAACTGTCATGTGTACTCAGTGAGATGTTCTTCCCTTTATTAACTACAAACTGTCATATGTGATCAGTGAGATTTTCTACCCTTTATTAACTACAAACTGTCATATGTGATCAGTGAGATGTTCTACCCTTTATTAACTACAAACTGTCATTTGTGATCAATGAGATGTTCTACCCTTTATTAACTACAAACTGTCATGTGTAATCAATGAGATGTTCTACCCTTTATTTACTACAAACTGTCATGTGTGATCAGTGAGATGTTCTACCCTTTATTAACTACAAACTGTCATGTGTGATAATTGAGATGTTCTTCCTTTTATTAACTACAAACTGTCATGTGTAATCAGTGAGATGTTCTTCCCTTTATTAACTACAAACTGTCATGTGTAATCAGTGAGATGTTCTACCCTTTATTAACTTCAAACTGTCATGTGTGGTCAGTGAGATGTTCTTCCCTTTATTAACTACAAACTTTCATCTGTAATCAGTGAGATGTTCTTCTCTTTATTAACTACAAACTGTTATGTGTAATCAGTGAGATGTTCTACCCTTTATTAACTACAAACTGTCATGTGTGATAATTGAGATGTTCTTCCTTTTATTAACTACAAACTGTCATGTGTAATCAGTGAGATGTTCTTCCCTTTATTAACTACAAACTGTCATGTGTGATCAGTGAGATGTTCTACCCTTTATTAACTACAAACTGTCATGTATGATCAGTGAGATGTTCTACCCTTTATTAACTACAAACTGTCATGTGTGATCAGTGAGATGTTCTACCCTTTATTAACTACAAACTGTCATGTGTGATAATTGAGATGTTCTTCCTTTTATTAACTACAAACTGTCATGTGTAATCAGTGAGATGTTCTTCCCTTTATTAACTACAAACTTTCATCTGTAATCAGTGAGATGTTCTTCTCTTTATTAACTACAAACTGTTATGTGTAATCAGTGAGATGTTCTTCCCTTTATTAACAACAAACTGTCATGTGTAATCAGTGAGATGTTCTACCCTTTATTAACTACAAACTGTCATATGTGATCAGTGAGATGTTCTACCCTTTATTAACTACAAACTGTCATTTGTGATCAATGAGATGTTCCACCCTTTATTAACTACAAACTGTCATGTGTGATCAGTGAGATGTTCTACCCTTTATTAACTACAATCTGTCATATGTGATCAGTGAGATGTTCTACCCTTTATTAACTACAAACTGTCATTTGTGATCAATGAGATGTTCTACCCTTTATTAACTACAAACTGTTATGTGTAATCAATGAGATGTTCTACCCTTTATTAACCACAAACTGTCATTTGTTTATCAGTGAGATGTTCTACCCCTTATTAACTACAAACTGTCATGTGTGATCAGTGAGATGTTCTACCCTTTATTAACTACAAACTGTCATTTGTGATGAATGAGATGTTGTATCCTTTATTAACTACAAACTGTCATGTGTGATCAGTGAGATGTTCTACCCTTTATTAACTACAAACTGTCATATGTGATCAGTGAGATGTTCTACCCTTTATTAACTACAAACTGTCATTTGTGATCAATGAGATGTTCCACCCTTTATTAACTACAAACTGTCATGTGTGATCAGTGAGATGTTCTACCCTTTATTAACTACAAACTGTCATGTGTGATCAGTGAGATGTTCTACCCTTTATTAACTACAAACTGTCATGTGTGATCAGTGAGATGTTCTACCCTTTATTAACTACAAACTGTCATATGTGATCAGTGAGATGTTCTACCCTTTATTAACTACAAACTGTCATGAGTGATCAGTGAGATGTTCTTCCCTTTATTAACAACAAACTGTCATGTGTACTCAGTCAGATGTTTTTCCCTTTATTAACATCAAACTGTCATGTGTAATCAGTGAGATGTTCTACCCTTTATTAACTACAATCTGTCATATGTGATCAGTGAGATGTTCTACCCTTTATTAACTACAAACTGTCATGTGTGATAATTGAGATGTTCTTCCTTTTATTAACTACAAACTGTCATGTGTAATCAGTGAGATGTTCTTCCCTTTATTAACTACAAACTTTCATCTGTAATCAGTGAGATGTTCTTCTCTTTATTAACTACAAACTGTTATGTGTAATCAGTGAGATGTTCTTCCCTTTATTAACAACAAACTGTCATGTGTAATCAGTGAGATGTTCTACCCTTTATTAACTACAAACTGTCATATGTGATCAGTGAGATGTTCTACCCTTTATTAACTACAAACTGTCATTTGTGATCAATGAGATGTTCCACCCTTTATTAACTACAAACTGTCATATGTGATCAGTGAGATGTTCTACCCTTTATTTACTACAAACTGTCATGTGTGATCAGTGAGATGTTCTACCCTTTATTAACTACAAACTGTCATGTGTGATCAGTGAGATGTTCTACCCTTTATTAACTACAAACTGTCATGAGTGATCAATGAGATGTTTCACCCTTTATTAACCACAAACTGTCATTTGTTTATCAGTGAGATGTTCTACCCTTTATTAACTACAAACTGTCATGTGTGATCAATGAGATGTTCTACCCTTTATTAACTACAAACTGTCATGTGTTATCAATGAGATGTTCTACCCTTTATTTACTACAAACTGTCATGTGTGATCAATGAGATGTTCTACCCTTTATTAGCTACAAACTGTCATGTGTAATCAGTGAGATGTTCTACCCTTTATTAACTACTAACTGTCATGTGTGATAATTGAGATGTTCTTCCCTTTATTAACTACAAACTGTCATGTGTGATCAGTGAGATGTTCTTCCCTTTATTAACTACAAACTGTCATCTGTAATCAGTGAGATGTTCTTCCCTTTATTAACTACAAACTGTTATGTGTAATCAGTGAGATGTTCTACCCTTTATTAACTACCAACTGTCATGTGTGATCAATGAGATGTTCTACCCTTTATTAACTACAAACTGTCATTTGTGATCAATGAGATGTTGTACCCTTTATTAACTACAAACTGTCATTTTGATCAGTGAGATGTTCTACCCTTTATTAACTACAAACTGTAATATGTGATCAATGAGATGTTCTACCCTTTATTAACAACAAACTGTCATGTGTACTCAGTGATATGTTCTTCCCTTTATTAACAACAAACTGTCATGTGTACTCAGTGAGATGTTCTTCCCTTTATTAACTACAAACTGTCATTTGTGATCAATGAGATGTTCTACCCTTTATTTACTACAAACTGTCATGTGTGATCAGTGAGATGTTCTACCCTTTATTAACTACAAACTGTCATGAGTGATCAATGAGATGTTTTACCCTTTTTTAACTACAAACTGTCATTTGTTTATCAGTGAGATGTTCTACCCTTTATTAACTACAAACTGTCATGTGTGATCAGTGAGATGTTCTTCCCTTTATTAACTACAAACTGTCATGTGTGATCAGTGAGATGTTCTACCCTTTATTAACTACTAACTGTCATGTGTAATCAATGAGATGTTCTACCCTTTATTAACTACAAGCTGTCATGTGTAATCAATGAGATGTTCTACCCTTTATTTACTACAAACTGTCATGTGTGATCAATGAGATGTTCTACCCTTTATTAACTACAAACTGTCATGTGTGATCAGTGATGTGTTCTACCCTTTATTAACCACAAACCTGATTTCAGCAAAAAGAGACTCGTTGGGGATCAGGCCCCCTCTAAAATATAACTTTGGTTCCTGGTTATTTTTTGCAGTCGCATACTTCAGTGAGACATTAGACAACATTCAGGGTTCGATTCCTTTTGGTGAATATAGCAAATAACCCAATGTAGCTTTGCTCCGAAACAAACAAACTCTCGGCCATGTATTATTTTTCAAACAATATGCTTAAATAGAAATTCTTTCACGTTAACATAGCCAAATAAGTTACGTCTCCAACTCAATGTTATTAGATGTTTACGTGGTAAAATAGTGCACAAAGAACAAACAGTAAGGTCCTAGATTTTCAGTCCGTTCGTGACCACTGTTTGTTCGGAGCTATACGCTCCTTTCACTAACACAATCCCACACCAGCGACATCTCAGTGATTTATTTCAAGCATAAGAAAAGTTTAATTTAGTGATACAATTTTTAGACGATCTGCCCCTTGGCATAGAAAGTCTGAACTATCAACCTAGAACCGGCATGGCCAGATCGTTAGGGCACTCGACTTGTAATATGAGTGTCACGGATTCGAATCACCGACAAATCAAACATTCTCGCTCTTTCAGCCATGGGGGCGTTATAATATAACGGTCAATCCCACTATTCGTTGACAAAAGAGTAGCCCAGGAGTTGGCGGTCGGTGGTGATGACTAGCTGTCTTCCCTCTAGTCTTACACTGCTAAATTAGGGACGGCTAGCGCAGATAGCCATCGTGTAGCTTTGCGCGAAATTCAAAAACAAAAATAACAGTTCATAATCCCCCGTTACGATGGCGGTAAGCATATGTACCTACAAAACTAAAATCTGGAGTTCAATTCCTTAACTTTATGAAAACGTATCTATCACGTGCATTAGAACAGTCCGTTTCGGTTCGAGCAAAGCTACATTGAGCTAACTGCTGTGTAAATCGCGGGAAATCGAACACCGCATTTTAACATTGCTAGTGCATAAATTTACTACTGTCACGCCGGAAAACACATTAATATAAACAAATGCAATTGGTGATATACTAAACTGATGTCGTTAGTATCGTGTGTTAGAAATCTGGAGATAACCTTAATTCTGTGGTGGTAAACGGAAAATCTACCTATCGCTACATCGTTTCATCACTCCAGAAGTTTCTATTAAATTAATATTAATATTTTTGTGATTTTTTTCTGTTTTATGTAACATCCATTTCTTACAAACGCGGATTGCTTCAAAGTATCCATTAAGGATCAGAAATTAAATCATTTTTCCGACTTTCTCTCTTTTTCCTTAAGGTCAGAGGTCATTAGAGTAATTGACTTTCAGCCGTGGGAGCGTTATAATGTACGATCAATCCCATTATTCATTGGTAGACGAATCATCCAAGAGTTGGCGGTGAGTGGTGATGTTTTGCTGCCTTCCCTCTAGTGTTACACTGCAAAATTATGGATGACTGATGCAGATAGCCCTCGTGTAGCTTTGCGTGAAATTCAAAAAATCCTAGCAAAGACGAAAGAACCTCTAAAGTCCAAAACATTAATAGTACGCGAGACCTTTTACTGCAGCAAACGGCAGAATGTAAATCGCACATGTCATGCACGAGCGTTTGAAACATATTCCAAGGTCGCTTTTCAATCGCTTTGTTTAAAGGGATGATTACCTTCCTTTATTCAAAATGCAGGCAGGAAAACAACTGTGTCTTAAAACACGTTTTCCGGAACGTTTATTTCTATTCTTCAGTAACGTCAGTTTGCTGATCTGGTAGAAAAGAGAAACTTGATAAAAAACGAAGCAAGCCCAAGGATGATCCCAATATCGTTCACCGTTGGTTCTGCCTGTTAGACATAAAGCATGAACTCACCACCAGTCGGATCCAATTTATTTAAAGCTGGTTCAAAAATCTGCTTACAAAAAAAAACCTAAAGTTTCTCTAGCTTTTGAAATATTTAAGTAAATGGACCTTTTTGTTTTGTGTAATGATTTTTTAAGCAATCAGTCGTTGCATTACACGTTTTATCTAAAAGATGGTAGCTATGTATTTATTTATTCACTACATATAAAAGCTCGAACCTCATTAATTCATAGACACTAACGAAGAGAAAAACAATTGTTTGTTTTTTTAATTTGTTGAGATAACACTATAAAAAGTAATAAGTGTTGCTTGTTTCTTATAAAACGTAAAACTACATAATGGGTATTCTGCGTAAAACTACATAATGGGTATTCTGCGTAAAACTACATAATGGGTATTCTGCACTCTACCCACGAATTTAAACGTTATTGCGCTTATAGCTGAGCTACCAGAGGGCAGTATTCCATAACTTAGTTTGGTTTTTAACTTTTGCGAAAAGCTACACTAAGGCTCTCTGCGCTCGCCGTCCATATTTTAGCACTTTAAGACTAGGGGTAAGACAACTAGTTATCATCAGCCACCGCCAACTCTTGGGCTACTCTTTTACCAACGAATAGTGGGATTGATCGTAACATTATAACGCCCCCACGGCTGGGAGGGCGAGCATGTTTGGTATGACGAGGATTCAAACCAGTGACTCTCAAATTACGAGCCGAGCGCCTAAACACCAAGCCGTTCAAGGCTTCCATAACTTAGTAAGCAAGGTGTGTCTATTGCGTTGATTTTTTATAACAAATCCACAATAGGTTATCTGCTATGTCTACCAATGGGAATTTAGTCCTGGATTTTGGCACTTTAATTCGGTAGACCCAACCTGGTGCTATCCCACAAATAATGCAGTGGGTTTGATTATTTTGCGTATCATAAAATTCGCAACAATAATACTGTTTATGTGTTTAGATTTTACAATAATTAATATAATATTTCTAATTGAATAAATATTTTTTTATAAAATCCTTGTGTAACTTGTTGATTTTGTTTGATTGTTTGTTGTTGTTAATCTCAAAAATTGGCACAACGTGTCTATCATAGGAATAAAACCTCAAATTTTAGCATCATAAGCTTCCAAGCTCAGCGCTGAACTACTGTGGATCTGTTGTAGTTAATTAGTTCAGTTATTACAGCTTCAGTGGCGCAGCTTTATGTCATAGGATACACATCGCTAGGAATCGATAAGCCCGCAGACATTCCACTTTGCCAATAGAGGGCGTCATAGACGTCCCAACTTGCGCATGGTGCAACGCCATCCTTATTCCTGCCGGACAGTTTGTTTTTTTGAATTTCGCGCAAAGCTACTCGAGGGCTATGTGCGCTAGCCGTCCCTAATTTTGCAGTGTAAGACTAGAGGGAAGGCAACTAGTCATCGCCACCAACCGCCAACTCTTGGGCTACTCTTTTACCAACAAATAGGGGGATTTGTCATGACATTATAACGCCCTCAGTGCTGAAAAGGCGAGCAGGTTTTGGTGTGATGGGACTCGAACTCGCGACCCTCGGATTACGAGTCTAGTGCCTTAACCACCTGGCCTTAATCATAGAAATGTTCCATGAGACATTCTACATTCCAGATACACTTCACTACGAACAGTTTTTTGTAAAAGAATAAGTTCAAATTGAGCGTTAGAGACAAAGATAAAAATTCTGTCACTTAAAAACTTGTACCAAACTTCAAATGAAAGCTTCGAAATAGCAAAAAGTATATATAGATCATTTTTCTTTTAAATTTGTACATCTAGTCTGTTTTTTATCGTTGTTGAGTGTGTGTGTGTGTTTTTTTTAATGGTAAATTTTGAAAAGACGTAATTTTCCTTCCTAAACTTATTTATCATAATGTACAAAAAATGCATTTGCACATATTTAATGGAACACGGATTTCACATTGGCGTTTCGATCTTATCTATATTAACTATTAATATTCAACGTATTCCTGCAGGAGTAAAATTATTTCATTTTTAAACCTTTTCTGAAACCGATTTTGTATAAAATACTAAAAATAAAGATGGAAGGCATTTCTTACAAACAGCTATAATTTTTTGTTTTAATCCGTTATTTTAAACTTCTTCTCCCTACATATGTTTGTTGTCCAGCTGAACCGGACCTCTCTGTCCAAGTAAGAAACATTGAAAGACACATGTTGTCCAGCTGAACCAAACCTCGCTTTTCTGGTAAAAAAACGTTACAAGACGTATGTTGTCCAACTAAACAAAACTTTGATATCCAGGTTAAAACATTGGAACATATATATTGTCCAGATGAATAAAGCCTTATGGGATTTGGAATCCTTTATAATTCGTTATATAATAGCCTAAGTAAATTTCGGTGTGCAAATAGTATTATGGCTTCACAACATCACACAACTATTTAATGAATCTATATTCATGTTACAAACTTCAATTCTTTCTCACCCAGAATTAAAACTGAAACATATAGTAGCGAATAATAAGTTAGGGTCAATGACATAATGTTAATCATGCCTATGTTAACTTAGGTTTCTATACGGTCTGTTCAGAACACAAAAAAAACACATAAATCGTATTTGTGTATATTCGTTATAAAATATTCAACTGTATTTCTTTGGTACTGATGAGCCTTGTAAGGATAAAACTATAATCCACAGCAAAGATAACAGTTAATACAAGAATGCCTTAGGCCTCCACGTCACACGGGTTATTTTCGATTTTTCTTGATGACAAGAAACCCACTTGAAATAAAAATGTATCTCAGAACGGCTGATATGGGTATTAACACTTTTATTGATAAGCAGAGAATAACGTTTCGACCTTCCTAGGTCATCTTCAGGTCAAAACGTTGTTCTCTGCTAATCAATAAAAGTGTTAACACCCATGCCAGCCGTTCTGAGATACATTTTCGATTTGACATTTGATGAAAAAACCAAACTTACTAATACCCTGCTCTTTCATGACGTGCAACACCACGGCGTAGTAATACCCTGCTCTTTCATGACGTGCAACACCTCGGCGTAGTAATACCCTGCTCTTTCATGACGTGCAACACCTTGGCGTAGTAATACCCTGCTCTTTCATGACGTGCAACACCACGGCGTAGTAATACCCTGCTCTTTCATGACGTGCAACACCTTGGCGTAGTAATACCCTGCTCTTTCATGACGTGCAAAACCTTGGCGTAGTAATACCCTGCTCTTTCATGACGTGCAACACCTCGGCGTAGTAATACCCTGCTCTTTCATGACGTGCAACACCTTGGCGTAGTAATACCCTGCTCTTTCATGACGTGCAACACTTTGGCGTAGTAATACCCTCAATATTTATAATAGTCCCCACCACTAGAATGAAAACCTACCATGGCAACATTCTCTGGTTCTAGAGACAAAGAATGCCCACCATTGCTCAGTTCAAGGCCTAGCGTAACGATGCCAAGTTATTTAGCATGTCTATCTCCTCTATAGTCAAACCCTAATGTAGCAATGCCCTCGGCATGTTTCAAACTAAGAACACTACAGTTTTCGAAACGTTAAAAAAACGTCTGTAAATAGTGTAATTTATATATTAAATCGCTTATATGTATAACCACGATTCAATTGAAATAAGGACAGGTGTTATAAAGGGTTTCAGTAACTGGTAGGTTTACTCTATAATTGGATTGAATTTATGATTAAACATTCATTATCAACCGCAACTTTTAATCTGATACGGTCTGTATTTTTTAACCTGTTATATTTTTAGAGCGAAGCTCATAATGAAATATCTACTTTTTTTCCGCTATGGAAATTCAAACCCCGGAGTTATAAATTTTTATTACAACTAAGTATGAACACTCAGTACAGTTGGCTAACTCACATTTCATATAATATAAATGTTATTTTTATTTCGTTAAGTAATGCACCTTTAATATACTTCAAACAAAATTATAAGAAGACGTTCTTAACATGATTTATAAAGTTTGTTCACCTGGTACTCGTCAGCATCAGTCCTCTAACCTAACTGTGGGTTTTATTTCCTAAAGCAGTTGCAAAGATATCAGACATGAATAACTTTTTAATACATTGAAATACAACAATAAGTTAACGTACAGATTATATTGTACTAAAACACAACAATAAGTTAACGTACACATTATATTGTACTAAAACACAACAATAAGTTAACGTACACATTATATTGTACTAAAACACAACAATAAGTTAACGTACACATTATATTGTACTAAAACACAACAATAAGTTAACGTACACATTATATTGTACTAAAACACAACAATAAGTTAACGTACACATTATATTGTACTAAAACACAACAATAAATTATCGTACACACCTTTTTATTACGATAATACTAAACTTAAGGGTCTTCTTCATATTAAAAGCTTTTTATTACTGCAATTACATGTTTTTTTATATAAATATTTTTTCTATATAATTATTTTTTCCATATGTACATAACATTATTATGATTTATCTCACTCTGTATTGTGCTATTTTAAAGACTACTCTTGATATTTTAAAATATTCATTTCATTTTTTGTTTGTCCTGTAAGTTTCGCAATTCATGTGAAATTAAAACATCCAATGTTAATTAATAAATCAATTCAGTGAAAGTTATTAAATAACATTAATAACTCGATAATTATCTTCGATCACACATTTCTTTTCCCACTCCTTTCAATTAGTACATTACGAATTTCAAATCCGAAACAAATTAAAACAGAATTTTTGAATTTAAATTTATTCAGATACGGTAACCGTAAAGGAAGCCTTCCTATAGCTGGACGTAATTATGAACGAAGGTCCATTCCAAAAACTACGTCACATTCAGTACTATAGATGTTGTTATGGTGTTCAGTGCACAATGATGGAGAAACAAAAACGACAATAGGCTTAATATTTTTGATAAAAAAATAATATACTACATGTTACCACCAGTAACACCAACATTATATTACATGTTACACCAATATCACCAACATTACACTGCATGTTACAACAAGTAACACCAATATTATATTACATGTTACACCAATATCACCAACATTATACTGCATGTTACCACAAGTAACACCAACATTATACTACATGTAACCCCAATAACACCAACATTATACTGCATCTTACCCCCAATAACACCAACATTATACTGCATGTTACCCCAATAACACCAACATTATACTACATGTTACCCCAATAACACCAACATTATACTACATGTTACCACAATAACACCAACATTATACTACATGTTACCCCAATAACACCAACATTATACTACATGTTACCACCAATAACACCAACATTATACTGCATGTTACCCCAATAACACCAACATTATACTGCATGTTACCCCAATAACACCAACATTATACTGCATGTTACCCCAATAACACCAACATTATACTGCATGTTACCCATAACCCAATAACACCAACATTATACTACATGTTACCCCAATAACACCAACATTATACTGCATGTTACCCCAATAACACCAACATTATACTACATGTTACCCCAATAACACCAACATTATACTGCATGTTACCCCAATAACACCAACATTATACTGCATGTTACCCCAATAACACCAACATTATACTACATGTTACCCCAATAACACCAACATTATACTACATGTTACCCCAATAATAACATTATACTGCATGTTACAAACATTATACTGCATGTTACCCCAATAACACCAACATTATACTGCCCCATAACACCAACATTATACTACATGTTACATGTTACCCCAATAACACCAACATTATACTGCATGTTACCCCAATAACACCAACATTATACTGCATGTTACCCCAATAACACCAACATTATACTACATGTTACCCCAATAACACCAACATTATACTACATGTTACCCCAATAACACCAACATTATACTACATGTTACCCCAATAACACCAATGTTACCCCAATATTATACTACATGTTACCCCAATAACACCAACATTATACTACATGTTACCCCAATAACACCAACATTATACTACATGTTACCCCAATAACACCAACATTATACTGCATGTTACCCCAATAACACCAACATTATACTGCATGTTACCCCAATAACACCAACATTATACTACATGTTACCCCCAATAACACCAACATTATACTGCATGTTACCACCAATAACACCAACATTATACTGCATGTTACCCCAATAACACCAACATTATACTGCATGTTACCCCAATAACACCAACATTATACTGCATGTTACCCCAATAACACCATACATTATACTGCATGTTACCCCAATAACACCAACATTATACTACATGTTACCCCAATAACACCAACATTATACTGCATGTTACCCCAATAACACCAACATTATACTGCATGTTACCCCAATAACACCAACATTATACTGCATGTTACCCCAATAACACCAACATTATACTACATGTTACCCCAATAACACCAACATTATACTGCATGTTACCCCAATAACACCAACATTATACTGCATGTTACCCCAATAACACCAACATTATACTGCCCCCAATAACACCAACATTATACTGCATGTTACCCCAATAACACCAACATTATACTGCATGTTACCCCAATAACACCAACATTATACTGCATGTTACCCCAATAACACCAACATTATACTGCATGTTACCCCAATAACACCAACATTATACTGCATGTTACCCCAATAACACCAACATTATACTACATGTTACCCCAATAACACCAACATTATACTACATGTTACCCCAATAACACCAACATTATACTGCATGTTACCCCAATAACACCAACATTATACTGCATGTTACCCCAATAACACCAACATTATACTGCATGTTACCCCAATAACACCAACATTATACTGCATGTTACCCCAATAACACCAACATTATACTGCATGTTACCCCAATAACACCAACATTATACTGTTACCCCAATAACACCAACATTATACTGCATGTTACCCCAATAACTGCATGTTACCCCAACATTATACTGCATGTTACCCCAATAACACCAACATTATACTGCATGTTACCCCAATAACACCAACATTATACTGCATGTTACCCCAATAACACCAACATTATACTGCATGTTACCCCAATAACACCAACATTATACTACATGTTACCCCAATAACACCAACATTATACTGCATGTTACCCCAATAACACCAACATTATACTGCATGTTACCCCAATAACACCAACATTATACTGCATGTTACCCCAATAACACCAACATTATACTGCCCCATAACACCAACATTATACTGCATGTTACCCCAATAACACCAACATTATACTGCATGTTACCCCAATAACACCAACATTATACTGCTATGTTACCCCAATAACACCAACATTATACTGCATGTTACCCCAATAACACCAACATTATACTGCATGTTACCCCAATAACACCAACATTATACTGCATGTTACCCCAATAACACCAACATTATACTGCATGTTACCCCAATAACACCAACATTATACTGCATGTTACCCCAATAACCCCCAATAACACCAACATTATACTGCATGTTACCCCAATAACACCAACATTATACTGCATGTTACCCCAATAACACCAACATTATACTGCATGTTACCCCAATAACACCAACATTATACTGCATGTTACCCCACCAATAACACCCAATTTATACTGCATGTTACCCCAATAACACCAACATTATACTACATGTTACCCCAATAACACCAACATTATACTGCATGTTACCCCAATAACACCAACATTATACTACATGTTACCCCAATAACACCAACATTATACTGCATGTTACCCCAATAACACCAACATTATACTGCATGTTACCCCAATAACACCAACATTATACTGTATGTTACCCCAATAACACCAACATTATACTGCATGTTACCCCAATAACTCCAACATTATACTGTTACATGTTACCCCAATAACACCAACATTATACTGCATGTTACCCCAATAACACCAACATTATACTGCATGTTACCCCAATAACACCAACATTATACTGCATGTTACCCCAATAACACCAACATTATACTGCATGTTACCCCAATAACACCAACATTATACTGCATGTTACCCCAATAACACCAACATTATACTACATGTTACCCCAATAACACCAACATTATACTACATGTTACCCCAATAACACCAACATTATACTGCATGTTACCCCAATAACACCAACATTATACTGCATGTTACCCCCAATAACACCAACATTATACTGCATGTTACCCCAATAACACCAACATTATACTACATGTTACCCCAATAACACCAACATTATACTGCATGTTACCCCAATAACACCAACATTATACTGCATGTTACCCCAATAACACCAACATTATACTGCATGTTACCCCAATAACACCAACATTATACTACATGTTACCCCAATAACACCAACATTATACTACATGTTACCCCAATAACACCAATATTATATAGCATGTTACCCCAATAACACCAACATTATACTGCATGTTACCCCAATAACACCAACATTATACTGCATGTTACCCCAATAACACCAACATTATACTACATGTTACCCCAATAACACCAACATTATACTGCATGTTACCCCAATAACACCAACATTATACTACATGTTACCCCAATAACACCAACATTATACTGCATGTTACCCCAATAACACCAACATTATACTGCATGTTACCCCAATAACACCAACATTATACTGCATGTTACCCCAATAACACCAACATTATACTGCATGTTACCCCAACACCAACATTATACTGCATGTTACCCCAATAACACCAACATTATACTGCAACATTATACTGCATGTTACCCCAATAACACCAACATTATACTGCATGTTACCCCAATAACACCAACATTATACTGCATGTTACCCCAATAACACCAACATTATACTACATGTTACCCCAATAACACCAACATTATACTGTTACATGTTACCCCCCAATAACACCAACATTATACTACATCTTACCCCCAATAACACCAACATTATACTACATGTTACCCCAATAACACCAACATTATACTGCATGTTACCCCAATAACACCAACATTATACTGCATTTTACCCCCAATAACACCAATAACACCAACATTATACTGCATGTTACCCCAATAACACCAACATTATACTGCATGTTACCCCAATAACACCAACATTATACTGCATGTTACCCCAATAACACCAACATTATACTGCATGTTACCCCAATAACACCAACATTATACTGCATGTTACCCCCAATAACACCAACATTATACTGCATGTTACCCCAATAACACCAACATTATACTACATGTTACATGTTACCCCCCAATAACACCAACATTATACTGCATGTTACCCCAATAACACCAACATTATACTGCATGTTACCCCAATAACACCAACATTATACTGCATGTTACCCCAATAACACCAACATTATACTGCATGTTACCCCAATAACACCAACATTATACTGCATGTTACCCCAATAACACCAACATTATACTACATGTTACCCCAATAACACCAACATTAACACCAATAACATTATACTGCATGTTACCCCAATAACACCAACATTATACTGCATGTTACCCCAATAACACCAACATTATACTGCATGTTACCCCAATAACACCAACATTATACTGCATGTTACCCCAATAACACCAACATTATACTGCATGTTACCCCAATAACACCAACATTATACTGCATGTTACCCCAATAACACCAACATTATACTGCATGTTACCCCAATAACACCAACATTATACTGCATGTTACCCCAATAACACCAACATTATACTACATGTTACCCCATGTTACCCCAATAACACCAACATTATACTGTATGTTACCCCAATAACACCAACATTATACTGCATGTTACCCCAATAACTCCAACATTATACTACATGTTACCCCAATAACACCAATATTATACTGCATGTTACCACCAATAACACCAACATTATACTTATACTACATGTTACATGTTACCCCAATAACACCAACATTATACTGCATGTTACCCCAATAACACCAACATTATACTGCATGTTACCCCAATAACACCAACATTATACTACATGTTACCCCAATAACACCAACATTATACTGCATGTTACCCCAATAACACCAACATTATACTGCATGTTACCCCAATAACACCAACATTATACTGCATGTTACCCCAATAACACCAACATTATACTGCATGTTACCCCAATAACACCAACATTATACTGCATGTTACCCCAATAACACCAACATTATACTGCATGTTACCCCAATAACACCAACATTATACTACATGTTACCCCAATAACATTATACTGCATGTTACCCCAATAACACCAACATTATACTGCATGTTACCCCAATAACACCAACATAACTGCATGTTACCCCAATAACACCAACATTATACTACATGTTACCCCAATAACACCAACATTATACTGCATGTTACCACCAATAACACCAACATTATACTGCATGTTACCCCAATAACACCCACATTATACTGCATGTTACTGCATGTTACCCCAATAACACCAACATTATACTACATGTTACCCCAATAACACCAACATTATACTGCATGTTACCCCAATAACACCAACATTATACTGCATGTTACCCCAATAACACCAACATTATACTACATGTTACCCCAATAACACCAACATTATACTACATGTTACCCCAATAACACCAACATTATACTTATACATGTTACCCCAATAACACCAACATTATACTGCATGTTACCCCAATAACACCAACATTATACTGCATGTTACCCCAATAACACCAACATTATACTACATGTTACCCCAATAACACCAACATTATACTGCATGTTACCCCAATAACACCAACATTATACTACATGTTACCCCAATAACACCAACATTATACTACATGTTACCCCAATAACACCAACATTATACTGCATGTTACCCCAATAACAATTATACTACATGTTACCCCAATAACACCAACATTATACTGCATGTTACCCCAATAACACCAACATTATACTACATGTTACCCCAATAACACCAACATTATACTGCATGTTACCCCAATAACACCAACATTATACTGCATGTTACCCCAATAACACCAACATTATACTACATGTTACCCCAATAACACCAACATTATACTGCATGTTACCCCAATAACACCAACATTATACTACATGTTACCCCAATAACACCAACATTATACTGCATGTTACCCCAATAACACCAACATTATACTGCATGTTACCCCAATAACACCAACATTATACTGCATGTTACCCCAATAACACCAACATTATACTGCATGTTACCCCAATAACACCAACATTATACTGCATGTTACCCCAATAACACCAACATTATACTACATGTTACCCCCCAATAACACCAACATTATACTGCATGTTACCCCAATAACACCAACATTATACTGCATGTTACCCCAATAACACCAACATTATACTGCATGTTACCCCAATAACACCAACATTATACTGCATGTTACCCCACCAACATTATACATGTTACCAACATTATACTACATGTTACCCCAATAACACCAACATTATACTGCATGTTACCCCAATAACACCAACATTATACTGCATGTTACCCCAATAACACCAACATTATACTGCATGTTACCCCAATAACACCAACATTATACTGCATGTTACCCCAATAACACCAACATTATACTGCATGTTACCACCAATAACACCAACATTATACTGCATGTTACCCCAATAACACCAACATTATACTGCATGTTGCCACCAATAACACCAACATTATACTGCATGTTACCCCAATAACACCAACATTATACTGCATGTTACCCCAATAACACCAACATTATACTGCATGCATGTTACCCCAATAACACCAACATTATACTGCATGTTACCAACATTATATACTGCATGTTACCACCAATAACACCAACATTATACTGCATGTTACCACCAATAACACCAACATTATACTGCATGTTACCCCAATAACACCAACATTATACTGCATGTTACCCCAATAACACCAACATTATACTACATGTTACCCCAATAATAACACCAACATTATACTACATGTTACCCCAATAACACCAACATTATACTGCATGTTACCCCAATAACACCAACATTATACTGCATGTTACCCCAATAACACCAACATTATACTACATGTTACCCCAATAACACCAACATTATACTGCATATTACCCCCCAATAACACCAACATTATACTGCATGTTACCCCAATAACACCAACATTATACTACATGTTACCCCAATAACACCAACATTATACTGCATGTTACCCCAATAACACCAACATTATACTGCATGTTACCCCAATAACACCAACATTATACTGCATGTTACCCCAATAACACCAACATTATACTGCATGTTACCCCAATAACACCAACATTATACTGCATGTTACCCCAATAACACCAACATTATACTGCATGTTACCCCAATAACACCAACATTATACTGCATGTTACCCCCAATAACACCAACATTATACTGCATGTTACCCCCAATAACACCAACATTATACTGCATGTTACCCCAATAACACCAACATTATACTGCATGTTACCCCAATAACACCAACATTATACTGCATGTTACCCCAATAACACCAACATTATACTGCATGTTACCCCATGTAACAACATTATACCAACATTATACTGCATGTTACCCCAATGTTACCCCAATAACACCAACATTAACACCAATAACATTATACTGCATGTTACCCCAATAACACCAACATTATACTACATGTTACCCCAATAACACCAACATTATACTGCATGTTACCCCAATAACACCAACATTATACTGCATGTTACCCCAATAACACCAACATTATACTGCATGTTACCCCCAATAACACCAACATTATACTGCATGTTACCCCAATAACACCAACATTATACTGCATGTTACCCCAATAACACCAACATTATACTGCATGTTACCCCAATAACACCAACATTATACTGCATGTTACCCCCAATAACACCAACATTATACTGCATGTTACCCCAATAACACCAACATTATACTGCATGTTACCCCCAATAACACCAACATTATACTACATGTTACCCCAATAACACCAACATTATACTACATGTTACCCCAATAACACCAACAATACTGCATACCCCAATACACCAACATTATACTACATGTTACCCCAATAACACCAACATTATACTACATGTTACCCCAATAACACCAACATTATACTGTTACATGTTACCCCAATAACACCAACATTATACTGCATGTTACCCCAATAACACCAACATTATACTGCATGTTACATAACACCAACATTATACTGTTACCCCAATAACACCAACATTATACTGCATGTTACCCCAATAACACCAACATTATACTGCATGTTACCCCAATAACACCAACATTATACTGCATGTTACCCCAATAACACCAACATTATACTGCATGTTACCCCAATAACACCAACATTATACTGCATGTTACCACCAATAACACCAACATTATACTGCATGTTACCCCAATAACACCAACATTATACTGCATGTTACCCCAAACATTATACTGCATGTTACCCCAATAACACCAACATTATACTGTTACATGTTACCCCAATAACACCAACATTATACTGCATGTTACCCCAAACAACATTATACTGCATGTTACCCCATTAACACCACATTATACTGCATGTTACCCCAATAACACCAACATTATACTACAACATTATACTGCATGTTACCCCAATAACACCAACATTATACTGTGTTACCCCAATTATACACCAACATTATACTACATGTTACCCCAATAACACCAACATTATACTGCATGTTACCCCAATAACACCAACATTATACTGCATGTTACCCCAATAACACCAACATTATACTGCATGTTACCCCAATAACACCAACATTATACTGCATGTTACCCCAATAACACCAACATTATACTGTTACCCCAATAACACCAACATTATACTGCATGTTACCCCAATAACACCAACATTATACTGCATGTTACCCCAATAACACCAACATTATACTGCATGTTACCCCAATAACACCAACATTATACTGCATGTTACCCCAATAACACCAACATTATACTGCATGTTAACATTATACTGCATGTTACCCCAATAACACCAACATTATACTGCATGTTACCCCAATAACACCAACATTATACTGCATGTTACCCCAATAACACCAACATTATACTGCATGTTACCCCAATAACACCAACATTATACTGCATGTTACCCCAATAACACCAACATTATACTGCATGTTACCCCAATAACACCAACATTATACTGCATGTTACCCCAATAACACCAACATTATACTGCATGTTACCCCAATAACACCAACATTATACATTATACTGCATGTTACCCCCAATAACACCAACATTATACTGCATGTTACCCCAATAACACCAACATTATACTGCATGTTACCCCAATAACACCAACATTATACTACATGTTACCCCAATAACACCAACATTATACTACATGTTACCCCAATAACACCAACATTATACTGTTACATAACACCAACATTATACTGTGTTACCCCAATAACACCAACATTATACTGCATGTTACCCCAATAACACCAACATTATACTGCATGTTACCCCAATAACACCAACATTATACTGCATGTTACCCCAATAACACCAACATTATACTGCATATTACCCCCAACAATAACACCAACATTATACTGCATGTTACCCCAATAACACCAACATTATACTGCATGTTACCCCCAATAACACCAACATTATACTGCATGTTACCCCAATAACACCAACATTATACTGCATGTTACCCCATAACACCAACATTATACTGCATGTTACCCCAATAACACCAACATTATACTGCATGTTACCCCAATAACACCAACATTATACTGCATGTTACCCCAATAACACCAACATTATACTGCATGTTACCCCAATAACACCAACATTATACTGCATGTTACCCCAATAACACCAACATTATACTGCATGTTACCCCAATAACACCAACATTATACTGCATGTTACCCCAATAACACCAACATTATACTGCATGTTACCCCCAACATTATACTAATAACACCAACATTATACTGCATGTTACCCCAATAACACCAACATTATACTACATGTTACCCCAATAACACCAACATTATACTGCATGTTACCCCAATAACACCAACATTATACTGCATGTTACCCCAATAACACCAACATTATACTGCATGTTACCCCAATAACACCAACATTATACTACATGTTACCCCAATAACACCAACAATAACACCAACACCCCAATAACACCAACATTATACTACATGTTACCCCAATAACACCAACATTATACTACATGTTACCCCAATAACACCAACATTATACTGCATGTTACCCCAATAACACCAACATTATACTGCATGTTACCCCAATAACACCAACATTATACTGCATGTTACCCCAATAACACCAACATTATACTGCATGTTACCAACCAATACCCCAATAACACCAACATTATACTGCATGTTACCCCAATAACACCAACATTATACTGCATGTTACCCCCAACATATACTACATGTTACCCCAATAACACCAACATTATACTACATGTTACCCCAAACAACACCAACATTATACTGCATGTTACCCCAATAACACCAACATTATACTGCATGTTACCCCAATAACACCAACATTATACTGCATGTTACCCCAATAACACCAACATTATACTACATGTTACCCCAATAACACCAACATTATAACACCAACATTATACTGCATGTTACCCCAATAACACCAACATTATACTACATGTTACCCCAATAACTACATTATACTGTTACCCCAATAACACCAACATTATACTGCATGTTACCCCAATAACACCAACATTATACTGCATGTTACCCCAATAACACCAACATTATACTGCATGTTACCCCAATAACACCAACATTATACTGCATGTTACCCCAATAACACCAACATTATACTGCATGTTACCCCAATAACACCAACATTATACTGCATGTTACCCCAATAACACCAACATTATACTACATGTTACCCCAATAACACCAACATTATACTGCATGTTACCCCAATAACACCAACATTATACTGCATGTTACCCCAATAACACCAACATTATACTGCATGTTACCCCAATAACACCAACATTATACTGCATGTTACCCCAATAACACCAACATTATACTACATGTTACCCCAATAACACCAACATTATACTGCATGTTACCCCAATAACACCAACATTATACTGCATGTTACCCCAATAACACCAACATTATACTACATGTTACCCCAATAACACCAACATTATACTGCATGTTACCCCAATAACACCAACATTATACTACATGTTACCCCAATAACACCAACATTATACTGCATGTTACCCCAATAACACCAACATTATACAACATGTTACCCCAATAACACCAACATTATACTACATGTTACCCCAATAACACCAACATTATACTACATGTTACCCCACTGCATAACACCAACATTATACTGCATGTTACCCCAATAACACCAACATTATACTGCATGTTACCCCAATAACACCAACATTATACTGCATGTTACCCCAATAACCCAATAACACCAACATTATACTGCATATTACCCCCCCAATAACACCAACATTATACTGCATGTTACCCCAATAACACCAACATTATACTACATGTTACCCCAATAACACCAACATTATACTGCATGTTACCCCAATAACACCAACATTATACTACATGTTACCCCAATAACACCAACATTATACTGCATGTTACCCCAATAACACCAACATTATACTGCATGTTACCCCAATAACACCAACATTATACTGCATGTTACCCCAATAACACCAACATTATACTGCATGTTACCCCAATAACACCAACATTATACTACATGTTACCCCAATAACACCAACATTATACTACATGTTACCCCAATAACACCAACATTATACTGCATGTTACCCCAATAACACCAACATTATACTGCATGTTACCCCAATAACACCAACATTATACTGCATGTTACCCCAATAACACCAACATTATACTACATGTTACCCCAATAACACCAACATTATACTGTTACATGTTACCCCAATAACACCAACATTATACTGCATGTTACCCCAATAACACCAACATTATACTGCATGTTACCCCAATAACACCAACATTATACTGCATGTTACCCCAATAACACCAACATTATACTGCATGTTACCCCAATAACACCAACATTATACTACATGTTACCCCAATAACACCAACATTATACTGCATGTTACCCCAATAACACCAACATTATACTGCATGTTACCCCAATAACACCAACATTATACTGCATGTTACCCCAATAACACCAACATTATACTGCATGTTACCCCAATAACACCAACATTATACTGCATGTTACCCCAATAACACCAACATTATACTGCATGTTACCCCAATAACACCAACATTATACTACATGTTACCCCAATAACACCAACATTATACTGCATGTTACCCCAATAACACCAACATTATACTACATGTTACCCCAATAACACCAACATTATACTGCATGTTACCCCAATAACACCAACATTATACTGCATGTTACCCCTAATAACACCAACATTATACTGCATGTTACCCCAATAACACCAACATTATACTGCATGTTACCAAATAACACCAACATTATACTGCATGTTACCCCAATAACACCAACATTATACTGCATGTTACCCCAATAACACCAACATTATACTGCATGTTACCCCAATAACACCAACATTATACTGCATGTTACCCCAATAACACCAACATTATACTGCATGTTACCCCAATAACACCAACATTATACTACATGTTACCCCAATAACACCAACATTATACTACATGTTACCCCAATAACACCAACATTATACTGCATGTTACCCCAATAACACCAACATTATACTGCATGTTACCCCAATAACACCAACATTATACTGCATGTTACCCCAATAACACCAACATTATACTGCATGTTACCCCAATAACACCAACATTATACTGCATGTTACCCCAATAACACCAACATTATACTGCATGTTACCCCAATAACACCAACATTATACTACATGTTACCCCAATAACACCAACATTATACTGCATAAACATTACCCCCCAATAACACCAACATTATACTGCATGTTACCCCAATAACACCAACATTATACTGCATGTTACCCCAATAACACCAACATTATACTGCATGTTACCCCAATAACACCAACATTATACTGCATGTTACCCCAATAACACCAACATTATACTACATGTTACCCCAATAACACCAACATTATACTGCATGTTACCCCAATAACACCAACATTATACTGCATGTTACCCCCAATAACACCAACATTATACTGCATGTTACCCCAATAACACCAACATTATACTACATGTTACCCCAATAACACCAACATTATACTACATGTTACCCCAATAACACCAACATTATACTGCATGTTACCCCAATAACACCAACATTATACTGCATGTTACCCCAATAACACCAACATTATACTGCATGTTACCCCAATAACACCAACATTATACTGCATGTTACCCCAATAACACCAACATTATACTGCATGTTACCCCAATAACACCAACATTATACTGCATGTTACCCCAATAACACCAACATTATACTGTTACATGTTACCCCCCAATAACACCAACATTATACTACATGTTACCCCAACATTATACTGCCCCATGTGTTACCCCAATAACACCAACATTATACTGCATGTTACCCCAATAACACCAACATTATACTGCATGTTACCCCAATAACACCAACATTATACTGCATGTTACCCCAATAACACCAACATTATACTGCATGTTACCCCAATAACACCAACATTATACTACATGTTACCCCAATAACACCAACATTATACTGCATGTTACCCCAATAACACCAACATTATACTGCATGTTACCCCAATAACACCAACATTATACTGCATGTTACCCCAATAACAAACATATACTGCATGTTACCCCAATAACACCAACATTATACTGCATGTTACCCCAATAACACCAACATTATACTATGTTACATGTTACCCCCCAATAACACCAACATTATACTGCATGTTACCCCAATAACACCAACATAACTGCACACCAACATTATACAACACCAACATTATACTGCATGTTACCCCAATAACACCAACATTATACTGCATGTTACCCCCAATAACACCAACATTATACTGCATGTTACCCCAATAACACCAACATTATACTGCATGTTACCCCAATAACACCAACATTATACTGCATGTTACCCCAATAACACCAACATTATACTACATGTTACCCCAATAACACCAACATTATACTGCATGTTACCCCAATAACACCAACATTATACTACATGTTACCCCAATAACACCAACATTATACTACATGTTACCCCAATAACACCAACATTATACTGCATGTTACCCCAATAACACCAACATTATACTGCATGTTACCCCAATAACACCAACATTATACTGCATGTTACCCCAATAACACCAACATTATACTGCATGTTACCCCAATAACACCAACATTATACTATATGTTACCCCAATAACACCAACATTATACTGCATGTTACCCCAATAACACCAACATTATACTGCATGTTACCCCAATAACACCAACATTATACTGCATGTTACCCCAATAACACCAACATTATACTGCATGTTACCCCAATAACACCAACATTATACTGCATGTTACCCCAATAACACCAACATTATACTGCATGTTACCCCAATAACACCAACATTTATACTGCATGTTACCCCAATAACACCAACATTATACTGCATGTTACCCCAATAACACCAACATTATACTGCATGTTACCCCAATAACACCAACATTATACTGCATGTTACCCCCAATAACACCAACATTATACTGCATGTTACCCCAATAACACCAACATTATACTGCATGTTACCCCAATAACACCAACATTATACTGCATGTTACCCCAATAACACCAACATTATACTGCATGTTACCCCAATAACACCAACATTATACTGCATGTTACCCCAATAACACCAACATTATACTGCATGTTACCCCATTATACTGCATGTTACCCCAATAACACCAACATTATACTGCATGTTACCCCAATAACACCAACATTATACTACATGTTACCCTAATAACACCAACATTATACTGCATGTTACCCCCCAATAACACCAACATTATACTGCATGTTACCCCAATAACACCAACATTATACTGCATGTTACCCCAATAACACCAACATTATACTGCATGTTACCCCAATAACACCAACATTATACTGCATGTTACCCCAATAACACCAACATTATACTGCATGTTACCCCAATAACACCAACATTATACTGCATGTTACCCCAATAACACCAACATTATACTGCATGTTACCCCAATAACACCAACATTATACTGCATGTTACCCCAATAACACCAACATTATACTGCATGTTACCCCAATAACACCAACATTATACTGCATGTTACCCCCAATAACACCAACATTATACTGCATGTTACCCCAATAACACCAACATTATACTGCATGTTATTATACTGCATGTTACCCCAATAACACCAACATTATACTGCATGTTACCCCAATAACACCAACATTATACTGCATGTTACCCCAATAACACCAACATTATACTGCATGTTACCCCAATAACACCAACATTATACTGCATGTTACCCCAATAACACCAACATTATACTGCATGTTACCCCAATAACACCAACATTATACTGCATGTTACCCCAATAACACCAACATTATACTGCATGTTACCCCAATAACACCAACATTATACTGCATGTTACCCCAATAACACCAACATTATACTAACATTATACTATTATACATGTTACCCCAATAACACCAACATTATACTGCATGTTACCCCAATAACACCAACATTATACTGCATGTTACCCCAATAACACCAACATTATACTGCATGTTACCCCAATAAACATTATACTGCATGTTACCCCAATAACACCAACATTATACTACATGTTACCCCAATAACACCAACATTATACTGCATGTTACCACCAATAACACCAACATTATACTGCATGTTACCCCAATAAACACCAACATTATACTGCATGTTACCCCAATAACACCAACATTATACTACATGTTACCCCAATAACACCAACATTATACTACATGTTACCCCAATAACACCAACATTATACTGCATATACCACCAATAACACCAACATTATACTGCATGTTACCCCACCAACAATAACACCCCCAACATTATACTGCATGTTACCCCAATAACACCAACATTATACTACATGTTACCCCAATAACACCAACATTATACTGCATGTTACCCCAATAACACCAACATTATACTGCATGTTACCCCAATAACACCAACATTATACTGCATGTTACCCCCAATAACACCAACATTATACTGCATGTTACCCCAATAACACCAACATTATACTACATGTTACCCCAATAACACCAACATTATACTGCATGTTACCCCAATAACAAACATTAACACCAACATTATACTGCATGTTACCCCAATAACACCAACATTATACTGCATGTTACCCCAATAACACCAACATTATACTGCATGTTACCCCAATAACACCAACATTATACTGCATGTTACCCCAATAACACCAACATTATACTACATGTTACCCCAATAACACCAACATTATACTGCATGTTACCCCAAAAAACACCAACATTATACTGCATGTTACCCCAATAACACCAACATTATACTACATGTTACCCCAATAACACCAACATTATACTGCATGTTACCCCAATAACACCAACATTATACTGCATGTTACCCCAATAACACCAACATTATACTGCATGTTACCCCAATAACACCAACATTATACTGCATGTTACCCCAATAACACCAACATTATACTGCATGTTACCCCAATAACACCAACATTATACTGCATGTTACCCCAATAACACCAACATTATACTGCATGTTACCCCAATAACACCAACATTATACTGCATGTTACCCCAATAACACCAACATTATACTGCATGTTACCCCATAACACCAACATTATACATGTTACCCCAATAACACCAATATTGTACATGTTACCCCAATAACACCAACATTATACTGCATGTTACCCCAATAACACCAACATTATACTGCATGTTACCCAATAACACCAACATTATACTGCATGTTACCCCAATAACACCAACATTATACTGCATGTTACCCCAATAACACCAACATTATACTACAATAACACCAACATTATACTGCATGTTACCCCAATAACACCAACATTATACTGCATGTTACCCCAATAACACCAACATTATACTGCATGTTACCCCAATAACACCAACATTATACTGCATGTTACCCCAACACACCAACATTATACTACATGTTACATGTTACCCCAATAACACCAACATTATACTGCATGTTACCCCAATAACACCAACATTATACTACATGTTACCCCAATAACACCAACATTATACTGCATGTTACCCCAATAACACCAACATTATACTGCATGTTACCCCAATAACACCAACATTATACTGCATGTTACCCCAATAACACCAACATTATACTGCATGTTACCCCAATAACACCAACATTATACTGCATGTTACCCCAATAACACCAACATTATACTGCATGTTACCCCCAACACCCCAATAACACCAACATTATACTGCATTATACTTATACTATGTTACCCCAATAACACCAACATTATACTGCATGTTACCCCAATAACACCAACATTATACTGCATGTTACCCCAATAACACCAACATTATACTGCATGTTACCCCAATAACATTATACTGCATGTTACCCCAATAACACCAACATTATACTGCATGTTACCCCAATAACACCAACATTATACTGCATGTTACCCCAATAACACCAACATTATACTGCATGTTACCCCAATAACACCAACATTATACTGCATGTTACCCCAATAACACCAACATTATACTGCATGTTACCCCAATAACACCAACATTATACTGCATGTTACCCCAATAACACCAACATTATACTGCATGTTACCCCAATAACACCAACATTATACTGCATGTTACCCCAATAACACCAACATTATACTGCATGTTACCCCAATAACACCAACATTATACTACATGTTACCCCAATAACACCAACATTATACTGCATGTTACCCCAATAACACCAACATTATACTGCATGTTACCCCAATAACACCAACATTATACTGCATGTTACCCCAATAACACCAACATTATACTGCATGTTACCCCAATAACACCAACATTATACTGCATGTTACCCCAATAACACCAACATTATACTGCATGTTACCCCAATAACACCAACATTATACTGCATGTTACCCCAATAACCCCAACATTATACTACATGTTACCCCAACACCAACATTATACTGCATGTTACCCCAATAACACCAACATTATACTGCATGTTACCCCAATAACACCAACATTATACTACATGTTACCCCAATAACACCAACATTATACTACATGTTACCCCAATAACACCAACATTATACTGCATGTTACCCCAATAACACCAACATTATACTGCATGTTACCACCAATAACACCAACATTATACTGCATGTTACCCCAATAACACCAACATTATACTGCATGTTACCCCAATAACACCAACATTATACTGCATGTTACCCCAATAACACCAACATTATACTACATGTTACCCCAATAACACCAACATTATACTGCATGTTACCCCAATAACACCAACATTATACTACATGTTACCCCAATAACACCAACATTATACTGCCAACATTATACTGCATGTTACCCCCATGTGTTACCCCAATAACACCAACATTATACTACATGTTACCCCAATAACACCAACATTATACTACATGTTACCCCTAATAACACCAACATTATACTATGTTACATGTTACCCCAATAACACCAACATTATACTGCATGTTACCCCAATAACACCAACATTATACTGCATGTTACCCCAATAACACCAACATTATACTGCATGTTACCCCAATAACACCAACATTATACTGCATGTTACCCCAATAACACCAACATTATACTGCATGTTACCCCAATAACACCAACATTATACTGCATGTTACCCCCAATAACACCAACATTATACTGCATGTTACCCCAATAACACCAACATTATACTAACACATGTTACCCCCCCAATAACACCAACATTATACTGCATGTTACCCCAATAACACCAACATTATACTGCATGTTACCCCAATAACACCAACATTATACTGCATGTTACCCCAATAACACCAACATTATACTACATGTTACCCCAATAACACCAACATTATACTGTTTACCCCAATAACACCAACATTATACTGCATGTTACCCCAATAACACCAACATTATACTGCATGTTACCCCAATAACAATAACATTATACTGTATGTTACACCCAACATTATACTGCATGTTACCCCAATAACACCAACATTATACTGCATGTTACCCCAATAACACCAACATTATACTGCATGTTACCCCAATAACACCAACATTATACTACATGTTACCCCAATAACACCAACATTATACTACATGTTACCCCAATAACACCAACATTATACTGCATGTTACCCCAATAACACCAACATTATACTGCATGTTACCCCAATAACACCAACATTATACTGCATGTTACCCCAATAACACCAACATTATACTACATGTTACCCCAATAACACCAACATTATACTACATGTTACCCCAATAACACCAACATTATACTGCATGTTACCCCAATAACACCAACATTATACTGCATGTTACCCCAATAACACCAACATTATACTGCAACATAACACCAACATTATACTGCATGTTACCCCAATAACACCAACATTATACTGCATGTTACCCCAATAACACCAACATTATACTGCATATTGCCACCAATAACACCAACATTATACTGCATGTTACCCCAATAACACCAACATTATACTGCATGTTACCCCAATAACCCAATAACACCAACATTATACTGCATGTTACCCCAATAACACCAACATTATACTGCATGTTACCCCAATAACACCAACATTATACTGCATGTTACCCCAATAACACCAACATTATACTACATGTTACCCCAATAACACCAACATTATACTGCATGTTACCCCAATAACACCAACATTATACTGCATGTTACCCCAATGTTACCCCAATAACACCAACATTATACTGCATGTTACCCCATACTAATGTTACCAACACCAACATTATACTACATGTTACCCCAATAACACCAACATTATACTGCATGTTACCCCAATAACACCAACATATACTGCATGTTACCCCAATAACACCAACATTATACTGCATGTTACCCCAATAACACCAACATTATACTGCATGTTACCCTAATAACACCAACATTATACTGCATATTACCCCCCAATAACACCAATATTATATTGCATGTTACCCCAATAACACCAACATTATACTGCATGTTACCCCAATAACACCAACATTATACTGCATGTTACCCCAATAACACCAACATTATACTGCATGTTACCCCAATAACACCAACATTATACTGCATGTTACCCCAATAACACCAACATTATACTGTTACCCCAATAACACCAACATTATACTGCATGTTACCCCAATAACACCAACATTATACTGCATGTTACCCCAATAACACCAACATTATACTGCATGTTACCCCAATAACACCAACATTATACTGCATGTTACCCCAATAACACCAACATTATACTTATACATGTTACCCCAATAACACCAACATTATACTGCATGTTACCCCAATAACACCAACATTATACTGCATGTTACCCCAATAACACCAACATTATACTGCATGTTACCCCAATAACACCAACATTATACTGCATGTTACCCCAATAACACAACATTATACTGTTACAACCCCCCATAACACCAACATTATACTGCATGTTACCCCAATAACACCAACATTATACTACATGTTACCCCAATAACACCAACATTATACTGCATGTTACCCCAACACCACCAACATTATACTGCATGTTACCCCAATAACACCAACATTATACTGCATGTTACCCCAATAACACCAACATTATACTGCATGTTACCCCAATAACACCAACATTATACTGCATGTTACCCCAATAACACCAACATTATACTACATGTTACCCCAATAACACCAACATTATACTACATGTTACCCCAATAACACCAACATTATACTACATGTTACCCCAATAACACCAACATTATACTACATGTTACCCCAATAACACCAACATTATACTGCATGTTACCCCAATAACACCAACATTATACTACATGTTACCCCAATAACACCAACATTATACTGCATGTTACCCCAATAACACCAACATTATACTGCATGTTACCCCAATAACACCAACATTATACTGCATGTTACCCCAATAACACCAACATTATACTGCATGTTACCCCAATAACACCAACATTATACTGCATGTTACCCCAATAACACCAACATTATACTGCATGTTACCCCAATAACACCAACATTATACTGCATGTTACCCCAATAACACCAACATTATACTGCATGTTACCCCAATAACACCAACATTATACTGCATGTTACCCCAATAACACCAACATTATACTTATACTGCATGTTACCCCAATAACACCAACATTATACTGCATGTTACCCCAATAACACCAACATTATACTGCATGTTACCCCAATAACACCAACATTATACTGCATGTTACCCCAATAACACCAACATTATACTACATGTTACCCCAATAACACCAACATTATACTGCATGTTACCCCAATAACACCAACATTATACTACATGTTACCCCAACACCAACATAACTGCATGTTACCCCAACATTATACTGCATGTTACCCCAATAACACCAACATTATACTGCATGTTACCCCAATAACACCAACATTATACTACATGTTACCCCAATAACACCAACATTATACTGCATGTTACCCCAATAACACCAACATTATACTGCATATTACCCCCCAATAACACCAACATTATACTGCATGTTACCCCAATAACACCAACATTATACTACATGTTACCCCAATAACACCAACATTATACTGCATGTTACCCCCAATAACACCAACATTATACTGCATGTTACCCCAATAACACCAACATTATACTGCATGTTACCAACATTATACTGCATGTTACCCCAATAACACCAACATTATACTGCATGTTACCCCAATAACACCAACATTATACTGTTACCCCAATAACCCCAATAACACCCCAATAACAACATTATACTGCATGTTACCCCAATAACACCAACATTATACTGCATGTTACCCCAATAACACCAACATTATACTACATGTTACCCCCAATAACACCAACATTATACTACATGTTACCCCAATAACACCAACATTATACTGCATGTTACCCCAATAACACCAACATTATACTGCATGTTACCCCAATAACACCAACATTATACTACATGTTACCCCAATAACACCAACATTATACTGCATGTTACCCCAATAACACCAACATTATACTGCATGTTACCCCAATAACACCAACATTATACTACATGTTACCCCAATAACACCAACATTATACTACATGTTACCCCAATAACACCAACATTATACTACATGTTACCTGTTACCCCAATAACACCAACATTATACTGCATGTTACCCCAATAACACCAACATTATACTGCATGTTACCCCAATAACACCAACATTATACTACATGTTACCCCAATAACACCAACATTATACTGCATGTTACCCCCAATAACACCAACATTATACTACATGTTACCCCAATAACACCAACATTATACTGCATGTTACCCCAATAACACCAACATTATACTGCATGTTACCCCAATAACACCAACATTATACTGCATGTTACCCCCAATAATAATGTTACCAACATTATACTGCATGTTACCCCAATAACACCAACATTATACTGCATGTTACCCCAATAACACCAACATTATACTGCATGTTACCCCAATAACACCAACATTATACTGCATGTTACCCCAATAACACCAACATTATACTGCATGTTACCCCAATAACACCAACATTATACTGCATGTTACCCCACCATAACATGTTACCAACATTATACTGCATGTTACCCCAATAACACCAACATTATACTGCATGTTACCCCAATAACACCAACATTATACTGCATGTTACCCCCAATAACACCAACATTATACTGCATGTTACCCCAATAACCCCCCAATAACACCAACATTATACTGCATGTTACCCCAATAACACCAACATTATACTGCATGTTACCCCAATATACACCCCCAATAACATTATACTGCATGTTACCCCAATAACACCAACATTATACTGCATGTTACCCCAATAACACCAACATTATACTGCATGTTACCCCAATAACACCAACATTATACTGCATGTTACCCCAATAACAATAACACCAACATTATACTGCATGTTACCCCAATAACACCAACATTATACTGCATGTTACCCCAATAACACCAACATTATACTACATGTTACCCCAATAACACCAACATTATACTTATATGTTACCCCAATAACACCAACATTATACTGCATGTTACCCCAATAACACCAACATTATACTGCATGTTACCCCAATAACACCAACATTATACTGCATGTTACCCCAATAACACCAACATTATACTGCATGTTACCCCAATAACACCAACATTATACTGCATGTTACCAACATTATACTATTATACTACATGTTACCCCAATAACACCAACATTATACTGCATGTTACCACCAATAACACCAACATTATACTGCATGTTACCCCAATAACACCAACATTATACTGCATGTTACCCCAATAACACCAACATTATACTACATGTTACCCCAATAACACCAACATTATACTGCATGTTACCACCAATAACACCAACATTATACTGCATGTTACCCCAATAACACCAACATTATACTGCATGTTACCCCAACCAACATTAACACCAACATTATACTGCATGTTACCCCAATAACACCAACATTATACTGCATGTTACCCCATAACACCAACATTATACCAAACATTACTACATGTTACCCCAATAACACCAACATTATACTGCATGTTACCCCAATAACACCAATATTATACTGCATGTTACCCCAATAACACCAACATTATACTGCATGTTACCCCAATAACACCAACATTATACTGCATGTTACCCACCAACATATACTGCATGTTACCAATAACACAACATTATACTGCATGTTACCCCAATAACACCAACATTATACTGCATGTTACCCCAATAACACCAACATTATACTGTTACCCCAATAACACATGTTACCCCAATAACACCAACATTATACTGCATGTTACCCCAATAACACCAACATTATACTGCATGTTACCCCAATAACACCAACATTATACTGCATGTTACCCCAATAACACCAACATTATACTTATACTGCATGTTACCCCAATAACACCAACATTATACTGCATGTTACCCCAATAACACCAACATTAATAACATGTTACCCCAATAACATTATACTATGTTACCCCAATAACACCAACATTATACTGCATGTTACCCCAATAACACCAACATTATACTACATGTTACCCCAATAACACCAACATTATACTGCATGTTACCCCTTAATAACACCAACATTATACTGCATGTTACCCCAATAACACCAACATTATACTGCATGTTACCCCAATAACACCAACATTATACTGCATGTTACCCCAATAACACCAACATTATACTGCATGTTACCCCAATAACACCAACATTATACTGCATGTTACCCCAATAACACCAACATTATACTGCATGTTACCCCAATAACACCAACATTATACTGCATGTTACCCCAATAACACCAACATTATACTACATGTTACCCCAATAACACCAACATTATACTGCATGTTACCCATAATAACACCAACATTATACTGCATGTTACCCCAATAACACCAACATTATACTGCATGTTTACCCCAATAACACCAACATTATACTGTTACATGTTACCCCAATAACACCAACATTATACTGCATGTTACCACCAATAACACCAACATTATACTGCATGTTACCCCAATAACACCAACATTATACTGCATGTTACCCACCAATAACATGTTACCCCAACATTATACTGCATGTTACCCCAATAACACCAACATTATACTGCATGTTACCCCAATAACACCAACATTATACTGCATGTTACCCCCAATAACACCAACATTATACTACATGTTACCCCAATAACACCAACATTATACTGCATGTTACCACCAATAACACCAACATTATACTGCATGTTACCCCAATAACACCAACATTATACTACATGTTACCCCAATAACACCAACATTATACTGCATGTTACCCCAATAACACCAACATTATACTGCATGTTACCCCAATAACACCAACATTATACTGCATGTTACCCCAATAACACCAACATTATACTGCATGTTACCCCAATAACACCAACATTATACTGCATGTTACCCCAATTACTGCATGTTACCCCAATAACTCCAACATTATACTGCATGTTACCCCAATAACACCAACATTATACTGCATGTTACCCCAATAACACCAACATTATACTGCATGTTACCCCAATAACACCAACATTATACTGCATGTTACCCCAATAACACCAACATTATACTGCATGTTACCCCAATAACACCAACATTATACTGCATGTTACCCCAATAACACCAACATTATACTATGTTACATGTTACCCCAATAACACCAACATTATACTGCATGTTACCCCAATAACAAACATTATACTGCATGTTACCCCAATAACACCAACATTATACTGCATGTTACCCCAATAACACCAACATTATACTGCATGTTACCCCAATAACACCAACATTATACTGCATGTTACCCCAATAACACCAACATTATACTGCATGTTACCCCAATAACACCAACATTATACTGCATGTTACCCCAATAACACCAACATTATACTGCATGTTACCCCAATAACACCAACATTATACTGCATGTTACCACCAATAACACCAACATTATACTACATGTTACCCCAATAACACCAACATTATACTGCATGTTACCCCAATAACACCAACATTATACTGCATGTTACCCCAATAACACCAACATTATACTGCATGTTACCCCAATAACACCAACATTATACTGCATGTTACCCCAATAACACCAACATTATACTACATGTTACCCCAATAACACCAACATTATACTGCATGTTACCCCAATTATAACACCAACATTATACTGCATGTTACCCCAATAACACCAACATTATACTGCATGTTACCCCAATAACACCAACATTATACTGCATGTTACCCCAATAACACCAACATAACTACATGTTACCCCAATAACACCAACATTATACTGCATGTTACCCCAATAACACCAACATTATACTGCATGTTACCCCAATAACACCAACATTATACTGCATGTTACCCCAATAACACCAACATTATACTGCATGTTACCCCAATAACACCAATATTATACTGCATGTTACCCCAATAACACCAACATTATACTGCATGTTACCCCAATAACACCAACATTATACTACATGTTACCCCCAATAACACCAACATTATACTGCATGTTACCCCAATAACACCAACATTATACTGCATGTTACCCCAATAACACCAACATTATACTGCATGTTACCCCAATAACACCAACATTATACTGCATGTTACCCCAATAACACCAACATTATACTGCATGTTACCCCCAATAACACCAACATTATACTGCATGTTACCCCAATAACACCAACATTATACTATGTTACATGTTACCCCAATAACACCAACATTATACTGCATGTTACCCCAATAACACCAACATTATACTGCATGTTACCCCAATAACACCAACATTATACTGCATGTTACCCCAATAACACCAACATTATACTGCATGTTACCCCAATAACACCAACATTATACTGCATGTTACCCCAATAACACCAACATTATACTGTTACCCCATAACACCAACATTATACTGCATGTTACCCCAATAACACCAACATTATACTGTTACCCCATGTTACCCCAATAACACCAACATTATACTGCATGTTACCCCAATAACACCAACATTATACATGTTACCCCCAATAACACCAACATTATACTACATGTTACCCCAATAACACCAACATTATACTACATGTTACCCCCAATAACACCAACATTATACTGCATGTTACCACCAATAACACCAACATTATACTGCATGTTACCACCAATAACACCAACATTATACTGCATGTTACCAACAATAACACCAACATTATACTACATTTTACCCCAATAACACCAACATTATACTGCATGTTACCCCAATAACACCAATATACTGCATGTTACCAACATTATACTGCATGTTACCCCAATAACACCAACATTATACTACATGTTACAATAACACCAACCTGCATGTTACCCCAATAACACCAACATTATACTACATGTTACCCCAATAACACCAACATTATACTGCATGTTACCCCAATAACACCAACATTATACTGCATGTTACCCCAATAACACCAACATTATACTGCATGTTACCCCAATAACACCAACATTATACTGCATGTTACCCCAATAACACCAACATTATACTGCATGTTACCCCAATAACACCAACATTATACTGCATGTTACCCCAATATACTGCATGTTACCAACATTATACTGCATGTTACCCCAAATAACACCAACATTATACTACATGTTACCCCAATAACACCAACATTATACTGTTTACCCCAATAACACCAACATTATACTGCATGTTACCCCCAATAACACCAACATTATACTGCATGTTACCCCACCATTATACTGCATGTTACCCCAATAACACCAACATTATACTGCATGTTACCCCAATAACACCAACATTATACTGCATGTTACCCCAATAACACCAACATTATACTGCATGTTACCCCAATAACACCAACATTATACTGTTACATGTTTACCCCAATAACACCAACATTATACTGCATGTTACCCCAATAACACCAACATTATACTGCATGTTACCCCAATAACACCAACATTATACTGCATGTTACCCCAATAACACCAACATTATACTACATGTTACCCCCCAATAACACTAACATTATACATGTTACCCCAATAACACCAATATTGTACTGCATGTTACCCCAATAACACCAACATTATACTGCATTTTACCCCAATAACACCAACATTATACTGCATGTTACCCCAATAACACCAACATTATACTGCATGTTACCCCAATAACACCAACATTATACTGCATGTTACCCCAATAACACCAACATTATACTACATGTTACCCCAATAACACCAACATTATACTACATGTTACCCCAATAACACCAACATTATACTGCATGTTACCCCAATAACACCAACATTATACTGCATGTTACCCCAATAACACCAACATTATACTGCATGTTACCCCAATAACACCAACATTATACTGCATGTTACCCCAATAACACCAACATTATACTGCATGTTACCCCAATAACACCAACATTATACTGCATGTTACCCCAATAACACCAATATTATACTGCATGTTACCCCAATAACACCAACATTATACTGCATGTTACCCCAATAACACCAACATTATACTACATGTTACCCCCAATAACAACACTGCATGTTACATTATACCAACATTATACTACATGTTACCCCAATAACACCAACATTATACTGCATGTTACCCCAATAACACCAACATTATACTGCATGTTACCCCAATAACACCAACATTATACTGCATGTTACCCCAATAACACCAACATTATACTGCATGTTACCCCAATAACACCAACATTATACTGCATGTTACCCCAATAACACCAACATTATACTGCATGTTACCCCAATAACACCAACATTATACTACATGTTACCCCAATAACAACATTATACCAACATTATATACTGCATGTTACCCCAATAACACCAACATTATACTGTTACCCCAATAACACCAACATTATACTATACATGTTACCCCAATAACACCAACATTATACTGCATGTTACCACATTATACTGCACCAACATTATTATACTGCATGTTACCCCAATAACACCAACATTATACTGCATGTTACCCCAATAACACCAACATTATACTGCATGTTACCCCAATAACACCAACATTATACTACATGTTACCACCAACATTATACTGCACACCAAACACCAACATTATACTACATGTTACCCCAATAACACCAACATTATACTGCATGTTACCCCAATAACACCAACATTATACTGCATGTTACCCCAATAACACCAACATTATACTGCATGTTACCCCAATAACACCAACATTATACTGCATGTTACCCCAATAACACCAACATTATACTGCATGTTACCCCAATAACACCAACATTATACTGCATGTTACCCCAATAACACCAACATTATACTGCATGTTACCCCAATAACACCAACATTATACTGCATGTTACCCCAATAACATGTTACAACATTATACTGCATGTTACCCCAATAACACCAACATTATACTGTATGTTACCCCAATAACACCAACATTATACTGTATGTTACCCCAATAACACCAACATTATACTGCATGTTACCCCAATAACACCAACATTATACTGCATGTTACCCCCAATAACACCAACATTATACTGCATGTTACCCCAATAACACCAACATTATACTGCATGTTACCCCAATAACACCAACATTATACTACATGTTACCCCAATAACACCAACATTATACTACATGTTACCCCAATAACACCAACATTATACTGCACATGTTACCCCAATAACACCAACATTATACTACCCCAATAACACATGTTACCCCAATAACACTACAACATTATACTGCATGTTACCCCAATAACACCAACATTATACTGCATGTTACCCCAATAACACCAACATTATACTGCATGTTACCCCAATAACACCAACATTATACTACATGTTACCCCAATAACACCAACATTATACTACATGTTACCCCCAATAACACCAACATTATACTACATGTTACCCCAATAACA